>NC_059271.1:6320000-6510000 GCF_017591435.1 Portunus trituberculatus | reverse complement strand
AGAGAGAGAGAGAGAGAGAGAGAGAGAGAGAGAGAGAGAGAGAGAGAGAGAGAGAGAGATCCCCCTGAACACCAATCATCTTTACAACACTACCTGTACAACCATAGCCTTGCACGTAACAGCCAACACCAACACCACCACCACCACCACTACATCCAAAACCTTGACCAACATTCCAATTTTCGTTTTGCATGGCGTACCGAACTCAATTATCGTCTTCTGCTCTTCCCCTCACTCGCCCTGCTGAATCACAAGTTTACCAGCATGAGTCAATCCAGGCACTCGTTCGCTCGCTCTCCCACTCCTCGGTCACTGAACTTGCGCTCTGTCGCTTCTCTGAAATGGATACGCACTCTCGCCTCTGGCCTTCTCAAAACGAAGAATAACTTATGAAAATTGTCACGTCTGTATTTCCTGATATGTTATTCTTAGTGCACCAGTGGGTTTATTAAGTGAATCTAATCCCACGAGTGCCATTATTTATTGTAGTACAAATGGAGAACAGAGACAGGTGCTATGAAATGAACAGGAGAGAGAGAGAGAGAGAGAGAGAGAGAGAGAGAGAGAGAGAGAGAGAGAGAGAATATGCGTGTGATATATAAATGATAAAAAGAAGTAGTGATAGAAGGAAGAATAAAGATGACTGATAAATAAGTCTCTCTCTCTCTCTCTCTCTCATTGAGCAAACTGTAACAAAACGCGGAGCAAGTTTAGTTACTGGGAAGTTAAGCTTGAACGGTTAGGCTACAAACAGAAAGAGCTTTCTTGCATGAATAAGTGTTTTGTGTTAAGTATGACATTAATAGTACGCTTTTATTTTTAAGCTGGACTGTTTTTAGGTATTATTTTTTGCTGTTTCATCACTTCATATTGAAATAGGAATGAGAAACTGGCGTCGTTGTTGCTACATAAAATTTATAGCAAGCCGCAGTCAGTGTTGTTTTTCTTTTACCTATTTGATGGCAAGAAAGTAATAGTAAGTAAAGTCAGAATGAGAAATTAAGTTATTCCTGCTACTTTATACCAGTCTCACATTTGTATCTCTTCGGTAAATATCAAAAAGATTACAGAAGTAAAGTAAATAGTAAGAAGTCAAAGTTATGTGTGGCCTGTGTGGTGCCCGAGCTCATCCGTGCGTAATGACAAAAGTACAGAGTAGCGAGGGTCTCGAGGGAGGACCGGGAATAATGCCGCAAACCACAGGCAAGAGAGTAATGTTTGCCTGACTCTGTGTGTGTGTGTGTGTGTGTGTGTGTGTGTGTGTGTGTGTGTGTGATTCTCTTGACTCGAGGATCACCTGTTGGTCTGTAACTGTCAGTATATCCTTCAGGATTTCATATAACACTCAGATATAATGGGCAAGGCAGTGACCTTCAACACACACACACACACACACACACACACACTCCCTCCCGTGTGTGTGTGTTGAATCATGCTATCAACAACACCGCTTCCACGTGTAAACAAACTTGCTCTGAGGTGGTTA
This sequence comes from Portunus trituberculatus, assembly GCF_017591435.1. Lineage (NCBI taxonomy): Eukaryota > Metazoa > Arthropoda > Malacostraca > Decapoda > Portunidae > Portunus > Portunus trituberculatus. The sequence continues at coordinate 6,508,514 of NC_059271.1, read as the reverse complement.
TAGGCAAAACATAAACCGTCTCACATTTTCTGGTTCATCATGTTACAAAATGTAGTACATATCCCAGATACCTCTCCCCGCCTCTCCCTTTTCAGCAGTATAGTAACCTGTAACCACCTGGGCCTCCAGTTAACTTACATAAAACGCCTTCTTTCCAAGTAAACAACCAAGAAATTAATCAACTACACTTTTGACAAACATAAGGTTTTCTCGTCCAAAATATCCCCTTCCAGTCATTTGGCCACCATCTCCTTACCAATAAGGAAAGGGAAACAAAAAAATCTTGCTTAGTGTAAGTATAAACAAAATATACACTACGTCAACAAACAAGTGTGGCGGTTACTCACCCAGTAGGTCAGCATGGTTAGCACGAGGCTGTCACTGGGCTTCACAAGACGACCACTCCTCACACTTCGAAGTCAGTTTTGTTACGCGGCAACTGGCAAGCCGTGGTTAGCAATGCACCGTAAAGCGCGGAACCAAGTGAGGCCGCACGCACCCACTATCACTCACTAGCGGCACTTGCTGGACTGAACCGAAGCCGAGCCGGGAACTCACTCACGCACTCACTCCCTCACTCACGCGGCCACGCCACAAGCTTGCCGCGTTGCCTTGGCGACCACCACGCCTCCTACGCCCGCCAGTGCAGCGTGAGGCCTTCCGCCAAAACCCGGAGATAATACAACAGGACCATATAATATTAAAGGTCTATAACTATTGGTCCTTGTTATTAACTCACATCATCAGTGTGCGGACTGAACGACTACATTTTGGTGTGCTTATTGTATCTACACTTCCAGAATCGTCAGTTGTTTATGTGTGTGTATTATATTCATCTTCTCTATCTTTTAATTATTTCGTGTGACTCATGTGATTACTGAAACACTTAATGGTGAAACAAAAATACAACTTAATTACATAATCTGGATAAATCTATCAGCGTACTTTTTTTTAGACTGGCTATGTAAATTGTGGTGACTGATAACCATCTTTTGAAAGTTTAGCAGAACGCGGGGCAAATACCGTACCTAGCAAGGAGGTTAGATAGAAGACGGCACGCGCCTATTCCGCTGTACTGAAAATTGAAGCCAGTGGGCGGAGCGCGGTGGAGGTCTGGACGAAGCTTACATCACAAGTTAGCTACACCCAAAACATTGACCTCTCCTGTGTTAAGCAATGCGAAATTGCCACTTTCTTTTTCATTGCTAGAGAAAAAAAATAAGAAAGAACTGATAGTTTGACTTATATTAATATGAACGACATTATAGTTTCCTAAATATGTCATGTAGACCTATTGTTAACGGTGTTAATACGAAGTAGCAACAATATTGAAAGAAATACACCAGGATGTCTCCGTGATAAATTATGGTAAAAAAAAAAATTTGGTTTTCCTTGTTAATTACATGGCAAGGAACAAACAGTGAATTAAAATTTCAGTGACATGAAATTACACATAATTATAAATAAAAGCTGTAGATAGATAGATAGATAAATAGATGTAGAGAGAGAGAGAGAGAGAGAGAGAGAGAGAGAGAGAGAGACGTTCTTATCTAGTGTGTTTCTGTCAACTATTCTCGTCACGTCGTCTTGGCGTCCCTCCACAATTTCCTTCCTGGAAGATAAGTGCCATCACACACACACACACACACACACACAAGTGGCTTAAAAGGAAGCACATTGAGATGGATAGAAAATTATTTGAGGGGGAGAGAAATAAGGACGGTAGTTAAAGATATGAAGTCCAAGTGGAGAGCAGTAGAAAGTGGAGTGTCACAGGGGTCAGTATTGGCGCCAATACTTTTCCTCATTTATATTAACGACATGCCAGAAGGAGTGGACACCTACATAAATCTGTTTGCAGATGATACGAAACTGTGCAGAGTTATAAAGCAAAAGGAGGATTGTGAAATACTGCAAGAAGACCTAAATAAGATCTGGGAATGGAGTAAAAAGTGGGAAATGGAATTCAATGTGAACAAAAGCCATGTCATGAAATGGGAAAGAGTGAAAGACGACCCGTGGGAATCTATAAGATGGGAGATGGAGTAGAACTAGAGAAAGTAAAAAAGGAAAAGGACTTAGGAGTGACGATGGAAGAAAACAATCAACCAGTAAGCCATATTGATAGAATTTTTAGAGAAACATATAATTTGCTGAAGGAATATTGGAGTAGCATTTCACTACATGGACAAAGAAATGATGAAGAAATTGATAAGTACTATAATAAGACCCAGATTGGAATATGCAGGAGTAGTGTGGACCCCTCATAAAAAGAAACACATAAGGAAGTTGGAGAGACTACAAAAAATGGCTACAAGAATGGTTCCAGAATTTGAAGGAATGACATATGAGGAGAGACTAAAGGCTATGGATCTGCCAACCCTGGAACAAAGAAGAGAGAGAGGAGATCTGATACAAGTTTATAAATTGATCAACGGAATGGACCAAGTGGATAATGAGAAACTGATCCTGAGAGAAGAATATGACATTCGAAGCACAAGATCGCATAGTAAAAAGCTGAGAAAAGGAAAATGTCTGAGAGATGTTAAAAAATATAGTTTCCCACAAAGATGTATTGAGACGTACAACAGTTTAAATGAAGAAGTAGTGTCTGCAACGAGTGTGCATATTTTTAAAGTAAGATTGGATAAGTGTAGATATGGAGACGGGGCCACACGAGCATAAAGCCCAGGCCCTGTAAAACTACAACTAAGTAAATACACACACACACACACACACTGTCACTGTCACTGCGTCACTGATCAGCAAGTGAGTGGCAGGCGCTACTGGCAGGAAACATACGAAAAAGAGATTAGCTGCAGGAGACCATCAGGCCGACACGTGGCAGTCCCTGTGTAAACAAAACTACCTAAAGTCACTTATCATCCTTAGCCATACATTTGTCTAATTTTTTTTTTTTAAACTTGCTATATACTCAGCACTAACACCATGATTGCTGACTCGCTGAGTCCGTTCTATTCATCCACCATTCTGTTAGAGAACCAGTTTCTCCCCATTTCTCTCCTAAACCTGGATTTCTCAAGTTTAAACCCGTTATTTCTGGTTCTATCTTGGCTACTGATCTTAAGAACTTTGCTCATGTCCTCTTTGTTATAATCCCAATCCCACTTAAATACTTCTATCAAGTCCTCTCTTCACCTACGTCTCTCTAAGGAATGCAAATTTATTATCTTCAACCTCACTTCGTAAGGAATATCCCACACCCCCTATATCTTTTTAGACATTATCCTTTGCACTGATTCTAATAGGACTATATCCTTCCAATAATGTGGGGACCAGGACTGTGCTGCATAATCTAGATCGATGCGGTCTGACCAGTGCCAAATAGAATTTTATATTGCTTTGAGAATTCTACTTTTAACACTCTTAAAAATTAATTTTAGTACCCTATTTGCCTTATTTCTACCCTCTATATTCATTACTTCCTTTGACCAAGATCGGAGCTAACTATAACGTATTTTTTTTTCATATTCTAAACCTTCCGGTACCAGGGACTCGTTTATTGTATTCCTATTGTCTGGATTTCCTCTACCTACGCTACGCATTTTTGCATTTGTTAAAGTTAAACTGTATTTGCCATCTGTCTGTTTATTCATTCATCCTGCCTAAATCTGCCTGCAAGGCGATGGCACCTGAATCTGACTGAATCAATGTACCTATCTTCGTGTCATTTGCAAATTTACTAATATCACTATTAATTTCACTATTCAAATCACTAATGTATATTAGCGATAACAATGGTCCTTAAACTGATCCCTGTGGCACCCCACTAATTACTTGGCTCCACTCATAATTAGAGCCGTTTATTACAACTCTGTCGCCTATCACCTAACCACGACTTCATCCAGCCTAATATTTTTCCCTCCATCCCGTGCGCCATAACCTTTCTCAAGAGTCTTTGATGTGGTATCTTATCAAAAAGGCTTTAGTATAAATCTATATATAGGATGTCATAACTATCGGTGACTTGTTGTTGGCATGTTTCCTGCTGCACTGCTGCGTCACACCGCCACTACATTCACAAAGTTTTAGTTAGAGTGACAACACGGTTGTTTCTGTGGTTGTAGTGACATATTAACAGCATTTTTACATTACTGATAGGAGATACACTCTTGAAAATCTTTCTAATGAGAGGAAAGCGCTTTAGAATATTGTACCAGTTATAGTGAGACGTTAAATAAATAGAGAGTGAAAGACCTAACCTATCCTATCCTAACCTAACCTAACCTATCTTATCTTAAACTAACCAATCCTATCCTAACCTAACATAACCAATCCTAATCTAATCTATCCTATCCTATCCTATCCTAACCTAACCTATCCTAACCTAACCTATCCTATCCTAACCTATCCTAGCCTAACCTAGCCTAGCCTAAAGACTACGAGTGTGTCACCAGCCACCACCTCAAGGTCTGATGGGTGGTGGCCTATGTGGTGACAGTGTGGTGTAGCGTGTGGTGACATCTTGAGTGGTGGTCGGTGTGGCGTGTCGTGGTGGTGCTCCGTGGTAGTAGACTCAGAACTACTCCAGGATCACGTGGTACACGACCAAGGTGACGGCCAAGGCCTGCGCACACCATAGCAGGCTGTTCACTAGGTCCCTGCCACCCCGTGAGATATTCTTCCCCTGCTTGGAAGAGCACCGAGAGGAAGGCTGCAACACAACAGAGGACCTCTCACGGGGCTCTCTCCTCCTGTGACGGTGTCCTTAGTGGTCACGCGAATTAAGGCGCCGCATTCTGCCACGATGGTACTAGTAGATTGCGGGGCATCGATTCGAACCCCACTAATGACATCTAGCAGCTATATGGCCTTTGTTGCCTAGCAGCAGGACAAATTACTTCATTGGAGGGGCGCTCCCTTGTGATGACTTAATTTGAGGATTATTTAGTCCTTTAAATCCTCCTGTGACGGAGCTGGGCCTGGGGAGCTGCTCACCTCTCGCCATCCCCGAGGTCACGGTGAATGACCTCGGAGGCCACTCCAGCCTTAGGAATATGTTCCCTTTCCTGAAAAGACTGGGCTTGGGGAGCGACCCACCTCTGACCATCCCCGAGGGCACGGTGCACGACCTCTTGTGTCAGGCTGGCCACAGTCTCGCCAGCCTGAGGAGTGGGTTCCCTTTCCTGCCGGGGCTGGGCCTGGGGAGCTGCCCACCTCCGGCCATCCCCAAGGTCTATCACCGTGACCTTGGGGGTGAGGACACAGTATGTGACCTCGGTGATCAGGATGGCTATTTATGAAGGAGTTTTTGGCAAGTTGAAGAACAGACTTGGCATGATTCCGGGCAGAAATATAAAGTGCGTGAGGGTAACAGGCCATTTCTCCCCTGGTGATAACCCCCCGGCCTTTAACCCCCCTTCGGTGACTTACCCCCGGTATTTATCCCCCCCGGCCTTTACCCACCCTAGGTTATTTACCCCCAGGCCTATACCCCTCCTAGGTTATTTATCCCCAGGCCTTTACCCCCACGGGGTTTTTAGATACAACTGTATAACAATAACAAATGTATAACCGTCTCTTCAACCAAATGAAAATTCTGCGTCCCAACATGATGCCACGCACAATCATGATTGACTTCGAGCGTGCCACATTGCAAGCGGTTACCGATGCCTTTCCAACAGCTACCGTCAACGGATGTTTTTCCACCTACGTCAGAATATCCTCCGGAAGATACAGAGCGAAGGCCTACAGGTCCAATACCAGACGAACCGCGACGTCGAGCTCCAAGCCCGAATGATTGCTGCCATTGCGTTTGTCCTACTTGCCAATGTGGAAAACGCATTTGAGTCCCTTCAGGACACCGCCCTCAACGAGTTGGAACCAATCTTCAACCATTTCGAGGATACCTATATTGGTCGTCCCCGACGTCGTAATGGTCGTTGTAACCCTATGTTCCCTCATAGTATGTGGAACATGCTGGCCGAGTGGAAGAAGACCTTCCGCGAACGAACAACCACGTCGAGGGATGGCATCGAAAAATGAACACTGCAATGGGAGCCTGCAACCCCACCATCTGGAAGTTTTTTGATGTCTTAATAAAGGAACAGGGACTAACAGATATCAAGCTCAACCAAGCCCAAGGTGGTCATGAAGCACCCAAGCAGCGCCGCGCCTACCAGGATACATCACGACGTCTCGCCGTGGTGGTTCATGACTTTGTAAATCGCCCTATTATCGACTACCTCAGAGGAATCGCTCACAATTTTCATCTGTGAAAAACATGATCCGAAATGTGCAGTATTTTATTATTTATATTTTGTTACAAAGATCAGAGTATTAACAAAATGTCATAGCAATTATGTAATAAAGATGTAATGCCTTGGTGTCATTTAAATTCAAAAATAATCTTAGTGTAACTTCCCTTTCATATTTTTGTGTTAAAAGTAAAGAACATTTTAACTTTCGTTGTGGGTTTCTCTTACCAAATATTCGTATTGTCCACAACACGGTAGTCATTCCGCAACCATGCATGATGCATTTCTATGATGAATTATGTGTAGTTGAGAGGGGAGGCTGGGTTGGGCGAGGGGAATCACGAATGGGATATTCCTGGGGGGGTAAAGCCCGGGGGGAAATCACCTAGGGGGTGAAGGCCGGGGGGAAAATAACTAAAGGGGGTTGAAGGCCAGGGGGAAAATCACCTAAGGGGGGTAAAGGCCAGGGGAGTAATCACCGAGGGTGGTAATCACTGGGGGGGGGGGTAATCACCTAGACTCGTGCGTGAGATTCAGGAGATGGAAGGCTCAAGTAACTTTTGTGGGCAACCTCTCTATCATGTATAGCACGAGAACAGGCTGTGTTAAACCAAGGCTTAGAATGTTTAGGTTGAGAAAAAAAAATGAGGAATGTACGCCTCCATGCCAGAGCCTATCACCTCTGTTATGCGTTCAGCACAAAGAGATGGTCTCTGACACGGAAACAGTAATCATTCCAGGGAAAATCAGCATAATACCTCCTCAGGTCCTCCCCAACTGGCAGAGGTAAAACGCCAGAGGCACCTCCGCTTTTGGGGATCTTGAGGAGGGATTGGAGAAATAGGGCAAGATACAGAAATGAGATTGTGATCGGAGGAGCCCAACGGAGATGACAGGATGACAGCATAAGCAGAAGGATTAGAGGTAAGGAAGAAATCAAGAATGTTGGGCGTGTCTCCAAGACGGGCAGGAATACAAGTTGCTCTAGGTTAGAGTTTCCCAACCTTTTCTGACCATAGCACCCCTGCTGTCATGTCTGAGCAGTCCAGCACCTCTAACTAATATCTTGTTATTAGAAACATAAAAGAAAGTGAAGTGTGTGCATCACATCCCAGCATCCCCTATGATTGATTTCAGCACCTCCAGGTGGTGCTAGCAATTATAATAAGGCTAACATCCCAGGTTCGGAAGCGCTGCTCTAGGTCATGGAGGAAAGCAAAGTTTAAGGCTAGTTCACCAGGATGGTCAGTGAAAGGTGAGGAAAGCCAAAGATAGTGGTGAACATTGAAATCTCCAAGAATGGAGATCTCTGCGAAACTGTAGAACAGAATGTGCTCCACTTTGGAAGTTGAATAATCAAAGAATTTACTATAGTCAGAGGAGTTAAGGGAGAGACAGACAGCACAGATGAAATTAGTTAGAGAGTGACTATTCAGTCGAAGCCAGATGGTGGAAAACTCGGAAGATTCGAGAGCTTGCTTGGACACGAGAGCAAGTTAAGTCGCCATCTGTCAATCTAGGTAAATCATAACCGTTTTTACAATCCATTCAGTAATCCTTACTTTCCTTTCCTCCGTTGATAAATACACATACACCGCACCGCGTAGTGTAGTGGTTTGCACGCTAGGCTCACAACCAAAAAGACCCAAATTCGAGTCCCGGGAAGAGGCGAGGTAAATGGGCAAGCCTCTTAATGTGTAGCCCCTGTTCACCTAGCAGTAAATAGATATGAGATGTAACTCGAGGGCTTGTGGCTTCGCTTTCCCGGTGTGTGGGGTGTGTTGTGGTCTCAGTCTTATCCGAAGGTCGGTCTATGAGCTTTGAGCTTGCTCCTTAATGGGGAAGGCTGGCTGGATGACCAGCAGGCGACCGTGGTGGTGAATTACACACACACACACACACACACACACAGATGCGGCGAGGCAAGTGGGCTAGCCTCTTAAATGTGTTGTAGCCCTTGTTCACCTTGCATTAAATAGGTACGGAATGTAACTCGAAGGGTTGTAGTCTCGCTTTCCCGCTGTGATGTGGTCTCAGTCCTACCTGAAGATCGGTCAGTATGAGCTCTGAGCTTTTTCCGTAGGGGAGAAAGGCTGGCTACTGTGACCAGGGTTAATTAAATAGTACTAATAGACCCTGACTGTGACTAGGTGACCACTAACCAGCAGACAACCGTGTTGAACACACACACACACACACACACATCTTTAGGTTGTTACCCTCATATTCTGCTGTCACTTTCAAATTGTTACACCACGAATTCATGTCATTTCCTACCTAATAAAATCAGGCTTAGTACAATCGTCACTCAAGCAATGAATGCGGCACGCTAGATTTACCGTTTTCTCTCTCTCTCTCTCTCTCTCTCTCTCTCTCTCTCTCTCTCTCTCTATATATATATATATATATATATATATATATATATATATATATATATATATATATATATATATATATATATATATATATATATATATATATATATATATATATATAGTATATTGCATTTAAGTGGGGTCTCTTTTGTCTTTAATTCCTTTATAATTTTCTGTCCTTGGCCAGTTACCCTCATATTCTATTTATCTCTTTTACCAATTTATTTATTTGTCTATTTATCTATTTACTCATCCTTTATCTTTTCTGCTGCACTCAATTATCTCCTCCTACTCTCCCCTCTTCTTCAAATATGAAAAGAATATCTATAACTTTTATTGACATGAAATATTCAAGGAATGAATGTAGTCTCATACTGAATAAATTTGTGTTAAAAGAGAGAAATAAAATTTTGTGCAATTTATTTAATCATTTTAATATTTTCAATATCCATAGATATATTAAAGAATATTACAAAATATGCATATATAAATTTTCTATATCTCAACAAATTATGTGTACATACGTATATCTGTATATAATTCTTGTTACTAAATTCGACATACAACAAAAACAAATCACACAGTTTGTCATGCACACACATCCTGCCCTGATGGACTCACTTCTGGCTTTTGCCCTGACTACACAATGGAAAGGAATCCACAAACTTGTCTAATTTCTGCCAACCCTCAAACTTCTACATCTGGGAAAAAATTTAGAGTTATATCAGTCATCTCCTTCTGAGAGATATTGACAAACACTTACATCTAGGGGTAAAACAAAACATTATGGTCCTGTGCAAACTAAACAGTCCAGTACAGTCCAGTGAAAAGTAAACAGTCAGGCACTCACCATGCTGGATATTTGATGCCTGATAGTGATGGTCAGTCTGCTTCTATGTAGGCACACTTCATCATATCAAGCTGTGACCAGGTGAAGAATATCTATTTCACTGTGTAGTTCCACCAATAATGTTCATTTTGTATTGAATGGAAGTTCATAGTTAATAAAATTGCAGGTTCAAGGATCAGTATGTGTAAGTGTCATTGAGCCTCCACATGCTGGTGCACCCAACACCGGTGGCAGCAGCACAGCCACCCATCACGGATGTGTCTGCAGCACTCAGTGTTGGGTGTGACGGCTGAGCCTGATCTGCTCACTGCTGGCTGCTACTTAATGGTTTGTTACTTACATGCTTGGTCCCTTGAACCTTACATACTCTCATAATAATAATTTTTTTCTTTATTACACAGCTGTTATATTAAAAAAAAACTATCTTTTAATTCTTTACAAAATTCCAGTAACCAAAATATTTTCCTAACTATGTTATAAGAAATGGAATATTAAGCTTTCAATTCCACATGAATGTTCCCTTAATTAAGTATTCTAAAAACTGCAAATATAAAAACATACACATCTTTAAAGTTATTCATTAACATCCATTACATTTCTAAGGTTCCTGCACACCCAGACATGCATTTCCTATAAGTGTTTCTACAAGAGATGCCATCCTGGCTAAGAATACACAGCAACCTCTTTAGCAAAATAATTCAGAACTTTCTTTTTGATACTATAAATCAAGAAATAAAAAAATTGAGTTACTTATCAAATGTGGCTGAAGTTCAAGCAGTAAATTTGTACTTATAGCTTTTCTGGATCTGACTTCTCTTGGCCAGCCTCATTTTGCTGTAAGAAACACACATTCGCGTCATTACATACATCCAATCAGTGCACAGGTACAGTACTAATTGAGAAGTTGCCCCATTATGCCTGGTGCTGAGCATGGATGGAATGATGGTAACCATTAAAAGAACCTCGTTAACTTGGACAATGACAGAACAGCAAAGGAATGGTGACAGAAAATATGAGTGTTCACTTCAATAACTGTATAAATGAATGTGCGTGTGAACATAACCAGTGGATGCTGTGGTTCGCCTATGTGTTTATGTAAAAGGTGAAAAAGGAATGGCCAAAACAAGCAGGACATATCTCAAACATTATACTAAGTATTAAATACGAAGATACTGACAGAAATTTCTAATAATTAACACATAAATAAAAGATTACCAAGAAAAATTTCAAGGAAGAATAATATGAAGTTCAATAAAATAATGGCCAATAACCAAATGTAGATGAAATAAGTCTGACTGGCAACCACTCCACATTTTGTTCCCTCACCTTCAATGAACACACAAGACATGTCTCACATCATTCATTCCTTGCATATTTCAAAACATTCATTTACACTACTTGATTTCCTATATGTGAGTGTTGTTCCATTATGCACACTTTTTTTTTTTTCTTTTCATTGTGCTTACAATCTCTCATCACACATCCTTCAGCTCCAACCATTTTCCATCCTCCTCTCATCTTCCACGCTTCCATGCTTGAAGGAATGTGAACCATCATCTTTGCCTCAAAGCATTCTACACAATAACATCTAATTCTCAAGTCTATCACAAAAATGTTATTTGAAAAAATCCAGCAAGATGTTCAGTTTATATACTTAATTTTCAGTTTTATAGAAATCCCCAGAAGTTTTTTTATTGAAAACCTGATGAAACTCTGTTTCTTATGTAATATCCCAGTACAGTATGTATGAGTACATATGTATTGTATCGATGTTGATAATCCTACTTCATGTTACACTTTATATTGTAGACCAATCCTAAACAAGAAACACTTACAAACATGCCACTATAATACATACTCACAATGAATGTTTTTTGAAAAAAAAAAAAATAATAATAATAAATAAATAAATAAATTAATTAATTAAAAAAATTAATAATAAAAAAAAAAAAAATAGCATCAACTTACCTAGCACTATTTGCTGCCTACCAGTAAGTAACAGAACTGAAAAAAAAAAATATTAGAGAAAATGACAGGACTGAGGTGCATTGACCAAAGCCTTGAGACCAATGAGCAGCCTGTGCAGACATTTATAGAAAGTGAGCACCAGTGAGAACATTCATACAGATCCCTCCCATCCATCCCCATGCCTCCCCCCAAAATAAATAAAATAAAATATAATAAACAAATAAATAAAAAGACCTTGAGTTCACAGAACTAAACCAAAAGATTACTTTATCCCTTGACAGGATATGAAATTAAGATTAAAAAAAGTGAAAGCTCTTTACAGCTTAACTGCTCCTCAGCCTACATTGAATGAGCAAACAACCAGGATGAGTCATTCATTACCTGAGCCAATGATGCAAATACATACTACGGTATTACAAATTATCTATCTATAGGCCTGCCCAGCAATCTCATAGATGGTAGCTAAGACAAAACACTGGTGGAAAGGAGCAGTCTCATGGACTAGGCAAGGCACGACAAACCTTACACGTCCACAGCAAGGCCTGAAAGAATACATCCCTGCCTCTTCATAATGAGACTGTTTCCTATCCACAACAGATGCAGGGTACTTCCTATGAAATGCTCCACACCCCAAATAGATTTAGACACCAATGGGCACCACCAAGTTGTCCTACCTTCCCTCCCAATAAAGGGTGAGAGCACGTTATCTTCATGCACTCACCATAGCTTCTCTCCATGCACTTCTATCTGGCTCAACTGTTCTACTCCTAACTATTAAAAACATAATGATAAAATTTGACAGACTAAGTTATTCCACGTTTTGTGTTTACCAGTATTAAGAAAAATTACTCAGCTCGTGTCTAATCAGACACAATTAAAAGTCCAATTAGACCACAGTGGTCCATATGGTCTGATATGTATTGTCAAAGTTCATTCCAAGCTGCTACTTCTCATCAATTAACCCTTAACTGTTATTCATCAGTTTCAAAACAGATATCTTCACCACTAATAAGCCTTTGGTGTTTATGTAAGTATATAAATGAAAAACTACAGATAGAACGCAGGAGAATGTTATTCTGATGAACGCTACAGCACGTCACAACTGGCGGAGGGGGAATGGGGATGCCAGGGAGCCCTTGTTTACAGCCACATGTGTCGACATTCAAATATAAGGTGATTTTTTTAGCATTAAATCGAACTTTTGCGTTCAAGTATTGAAAAGTTCGAGTATTTAGACGTTCAAGTATTGAGTCTCCACTATATATATATATATATATATATATATATATATATATATATATATATATATATATATATATATATATATCAAGGAATGACAAGAAAGAATGCTACTAATGAAAGAACGAAATATATATATAGCCCAAAGATATTCTAATTGGGCAAAACAATTAATGTAAAAGGATGAAGAAAGGCAAGCAGTGATGGATGGTCAAGGCCGACCACCTCCACCTGAGCCTGGCCAGAGAGGTGTTGAATATGGCAAGTGTCCTGCCAGTGGTTTGATTCTCAACAGCTCCATTACTTTATATAGATCACTTTTTGTTTCAAAACTTATCAATATCACATAAGTATATCTCTTGAGCATCTCCTTTTAATTTGTGCTAAAACACACACCTAAAAATTTTACAAAATAGAGCACCTTGCAGATAATGTAAGCACTTATATACACTAACGCTTACATTTGAACAAATTCATTATGAAAAATTTATGTGAATAGTTTAAGATGCAACAATAAATAACTAAAAACAACAAAACCCATAAATCTTCCCCTGGCAGGTGTAGCTGCAGCTCACATGAGGGCGGTGCAGGTGGTGGTGTAGCTCACATGAGGGCAGTGCGGGTGGTGTTGGGCAAGACGAGTCCCAAGAAGCCTCCAACTGCAACACAAAAGTGATCACTGGTGAGACATTCTAAGGACAGCACTGCCATGACCACCCCATCTCTTCCATGGCTCTGCCTCTCCATACTGAACCAAGCAAGAACAATTCTGTCTGTCTCTCAATTGCTTTCATTTTCAATCTTCTCGAAAAATCCTCATTAGCAGTTCCTGCTTTTCACTTCAAAAATCTCTCACACTTTTCTCTGTCATTTGCATCCTGCTTTTTCTTTTTTCATTAATAATGAATGAATATCATGGCAGCATCTCCAACACTTAAACAACCACTATCAAATTAAGGAAAGTATCTCTATATGCATATACACATACAATAAGTTATGGAACACTAGTATACCAGTGTTTGAACAAGTAGTATCTACATGAAGAATGGCTCTATAAATGAAGGTAGTAGATATATCTCAGGCTGACTCAAGAATACTTTTATTTTATTTTAGAGCAGTAATAGTATTTCTGGGTCAACCTGAGATTTATCTACCACCTTCACTACTTAACTGTCCACATAACTATCTCAACAATGACTCTATACTTACATATTAGAAAGGCTGCGACTAGAAGCAGTGGGATGGCACAGTACAAATCCACAAAATAGCCAAAGGTTACAGTCCCCAAAATGGCTCCTAACCGTGCTGATATGAGTGTAACAGCAAGAGCAGTTGACCTGTAGAGGAAAAAGCTTACTAAAGAAAAAATGTTTGCTAATGGAGCAGGTGTTCCTCTGTAGATTTGCCCTTATTTCAGAACAGGTTGAGAAAAAGAATATAGCAGATATTTTATGATAAAAATAGTTTCAAACAGTTATGCATCCTATATAGTTAAAAAGAGTGCAATCACTGAAACACGTAAAATTGTTAACAGAGTGGAGCTCAAACCTGAGGTGTGTTGGGAAGAGCTCAGCACCAAGGCAGTCCAAAGCATTGAAGCCCATAGTGCACACAGCCCCAAACACACAGGCAAGGATCAGGTTGTCAAGGGATGACTTCACAAGATAGACACCAAATGCTGCAACTCCAGACAGCAGCATGCTGAGCACTGAAACATAGGAGACATCTTTTTATTGTATTCTTCAAAAGAATATCTGTATTGAAAAAAAAGCAGTGGAGAAGGCAATTAAACTGTGTATTTACCTAGTTTTAGATTACAGGGTTTTAGTGGAGCTCATAGTGACCTGTCTCCACATCTAATCTTACCCAAGTTTTTCTTAAATTTGTGCACACTTTCTGCTATTACAATTTCTTCATTCAAGCCATTACAGATGTTCGCCTTCCTATGAGGAAAACTAAAATTTCTAATGTTCTTCAAACACTGACTTTTCATGATCCTCTTAGAGTGTCCTCTTGTTTGTTTATCTCTATCTTCCGTCAGTGATATCAGGTCTTGTCTATCTATTAATTCCATATCTTATACATCATAATTAGATCTCCTCTCTCCCATCTATCCTTCAAAATTGGTAGTGCCATTTCCTTCAGTCTTTCTTCATAAGGAAGGTCCTGTATTTCTGGCACTATCTTTGTAGAAGTCTTCTGGATTCTTTCTAGTCTCTTGATGTCCTTTTGCACGTTTGGAGAGAGAGAGAGAGAGAGAGAGAGAGAGAGAGAGAGAGAGAGAGAGAGAGAGAGAGAGAGAGAGAGAGAGAGAGAGAGAGAGAGAGAGAGAGAGAGAGAGAGAGAGAGAGAGAGAGAATATCTCAAAAATTGCAAGGATGATTTAATGCTTGAGATCCCTCCATGAAAATGGAAGATGTGCATGAAGGAAGGAAGGAAGAAATATATATATATATATATATATATATATATATATATATATATATATATATATATATATATATATATATATATATATATATATATATACAGGCAACTCCCGCTTAACGAAGGGGTTACGTTCCTAAAAAACACTTCGTTAAGCGAAACTCCGTTAAGCGAACCAATTATAACCCCTGACTTGAACTTCCACTGAGAGTAAGCAAAGCGAGAGTGCATCATAGTACAGTGAAAGATTTAAAGAAAGTAAAAATTATGAAGTTTAACATTTAGGCAGTTAAATTTAAATCATTATAATGTACACTAATGTATGTATGTACGTAACTTTATAATGTTGATGATCTTAAATTTATGAAGGGAGGGAAAGTGAAACGGGAAAGACACTAACCAGCAACCTGTGGAATGTAAACAAAGGGCGCATCATTGTACCGCATACAAAACTTATGTACCACATTTCCACAAGGCTTTCCATTTTATCTATTGTAGAGTCACGAGTTCAGGTGGTTCTTTTAGCTTGCAAGGAAGATACAGTCTCACCAGCCTTCTTAATAGTCTGCTGACTTGAAAATAGTAGAGACAGTATATGGAGTCAAGATGGTGGCGAGCAATGCTATAGTTTTCTCCTCTCGTATCTGTGAATAATATCCAGCTTCACTTCCAGAGTAAGAGACTTCCTGGTCTTCTTAGGAACGCTAGGCCACATTGCAGGGCGTTTTGGTGGTAAGTTGAGCGAGTGAAGACGAGCTGCTGCTGACGCCGTTATGTGGTGCATGTTGTCCACGATAGGCTTGATCTTGATCTTGATCTTGATTCTACAGATGTCTCAGAATTTCTCCTGAGGCAGGCCTTAGTATTTGCAGTTCCTAGTGTATTCAAAAGCTTGTCGGCTTGTATGATACAACAGGGCTTTCAAACTTGGAAAAAATTACCTGGATAAAACTTTGTTAAAGCGAGTTTGGTGTTCGTTAAACAAGCAGATGGTAGTAAAATGAAACCTTCATTGTAGCGAAATTTCGTTGTGTGAACCTTCGTTAAACGGGGTTTGCCTGTATATATATATATATATATATATATATATATATATATATATATATATATATATATATATATATATATATATATATATATATATATGAGGCGTTCAGAATAGTAGTGACGTAAGCGCCACCCTGGCCGAGTTTGAGGTTTTTATAGTATATTCTTCCTCTCGCCTTCAGTTTTCCGAATCTGCAACGTCCAAGTCAAAATTCGGCCCGCAACATTTATATATATATATATATATATATATATATATATATATATATATATATATATATATATATCATTAAAACATTATCATTATACTACAGTGAGGCCACATCAGTTTCATTAAGCTACTGTAATATACAGATCATCATCAGAAGAAACTAACTTTTACTTTAAAAGTTTAATAGAAAAGTAAAGAGTTCACAATTTTTTAGATCTGCTACTCACCCAGGAAGAACTTCCTTCCAAGTTTATCCATGCAAAGTACAGTCCACAAGTTGGCTGGCAGAGGAGCAATGGATGTGATGAGGATGCTGATGAGGGCACTGGTGTCAACAGGGTGTCCATCATCTTCTTCACAGGTGTTTTGCTGAGTGGTGTTTCCATGGTACTTAGTCAAGTCACACACACTTACCTGAAAATATTTGATCACCTTGATAGCACAAATTCTAAGATCAAGTACAGCTAAAAACAATAAATCAACAGTTTATGAATCAACTGTTTGAAATACATACTTTGAAAAGTAGCAATGCGAGGCAACCTGTGACTTCTTCAAGGCTTGCCATTGTACAGTCATGAGCAGAAATAATTTACAAGTGACTGTCTATCTCTATTTCACTGTCTTTAGTGTCTGCCTTCAATCTTGAGTATTTTGATGTGGGAACAATCTCCTGACAAAGTCTGACAAGTGATAACAGTGATCACAGACTGGAGGATTTAAGATTGAAGGAAAGTACTACACAGAGCAGAGGAGAGCATACAAAGTTGCTCCTCTACTACCTATGACTATACATGGACCATGAGTGAGTTTTATTCTCAAGTTTTATTCTTGGTCCAGTCCATCATCAACACTGTCCTCACAGCATATCAACATCCCAACAAGCATCCGTGCTTTCCACCGATGACAGTAGCCATGAATCACAACCTCTTTTTCAATACTACTGCTAGCTTCTCCCTGGCACTATAATCAGTGTGAAGTAGTATGGTGAAATCAATGAGCCTAGTTAGAAGTCCAAGCACATGTTGATGTTTGGTATCTATATGTATCACCATCTGTGTCTGAAGTATTACAATGTGATCCAATGATATCATAGCAAATATTTCATGATGGGATGAAGTGAATACTGAAAATGAATTTGTAAATTCAAAGATAACCTGAAGTGCTCTGTAAAACTGATTTCCCCCCAACCACACTCACACACACACACATATACACACATACACACACACACACACACCAGCACATAAAATAACAAGGTAGGCAAACTTAATTACATTATGATATGGATGATCATTGTAGTATTGTTCAAGGCGGTTGAACAACTCTGGGAACCACATCCAAAGACCATAATACCTGGAAAGCAAAATATGCCCTCTTAGTCATTCATTAGAATATAAAGTATTCAATAATTTCAAAGATTCCATGGTTAAATGTATGAAGATTAAAATGGTAAATAAACATCAATACAATTGCAATCTATGTTAATAAAGTTGCCACATAAATGTATAAGTGATCACATTACAGACCACAAAATCTCAGCCACTACAGGCCACTCCCGTTATTGTCAACTGTGAAATTGTTCCGCATTAAGCACAGTGTGGGCCAAGACTTATAAAAATAATAATACTAGCATAAAAAAGATACTGTTATTCACAAAACAATGATACCTGGTCATTCTCTCCCTGAGTTCCCAGGAATCACACATGATGCAAAACTAATGAAGACATCAATTGGTAAAAAAGTTAATTATGTCAGATGCCAGAAGTATTAAAGAGGAAGCTAAACATGATGGATGGACAGTGAACAGAACATTAAGAACATGCACAAGGAAACAATTAAAGGGATAATCTGGCAGACAACTCACCAACACTACCACAGCATGAGGCAGCCAGTGCAGTAAAACATCTTGTAAACTCATACCTCCAAATGACTTCCCTGAATGTATAAAACATATAAATAAATAAAAAAGATCATGTGTGCCATATTAAATAATCAAGATAAGAATAACTTACCCAAACTGTATGGTGAAGTTAATGATGATCATTATAGTTGAGGTAAAGATGAGAGATCTGCTGAACAAGGCCTTGGTAAGACGCCAAGTCTGAAGGATGGTTGAGGTGAAGGTGCCCCACTTGGTAAGGCTTGTTTCTTTCTGCACCTTCAAGCCTGCTGTGCTTAATGATTTAATCTGAAAATGCATACTAAATAGCATAAACATTCAGTTGCACAGTATACACACAAAGTCAATAAATAAATGGATGGAATTTTCAAATTTAAGCAGAAGAAAGTAAAAGTTGTGTGAACTTAAGTCTCATCAGTCTGAGATGATAATAGATCATTCTTTGGGTAATGATATTGACTGATTCATTCATATTTTTCTCTCTACAGTCACCTCAGCATAAAAAAAAAAAAAAAAAAAACAGTAAGGCTGGTCAAAAGAAGATAAAAGCAACATGCAAAAATTAAGGAGACTAGTATAACAGATGTGATATTTTTAAAAATATCTCAGGAAATAAATGAAATTTTGACAAAAGACATTTTCTAGTGCTGTGCCCATGTAAGAAAAATGGTGTTTAAGTCCACTATCTGTAATTCAAACATCTAAGCAAGGGAGATTAGGAACAATAATCCCTGATCAAAAGCATGATTCATTTTAGAAAGTAGTATTAGAGAACATATATGTGAAAATTAGTACTAAAAAGGTGACATGGTGACTATTCCTCTGGGAAAAACAACATAACACTTGTCGTGCACCCCATTCACACTCGTACAACAAACTCACCAGTGAGCTTCATTTATTCTAAAGCCAAATCTTGCAAGCAAAGGAAAGTAGCTAATGAAGGAAAAAAGAAAGAGATTCTGAACAGATGCTTGTAAAGATGATGATTCTTAAGAGGATTTTTTTATGTGAAATGAAAAGTAGGACCAAGCATTTCAAGGTGTGAAGTAACCTAAAATCATATACCATTTATCAATTAGGGAGAAATCAACACATAGTAAAAACTCTTTGGCATCTCTAAAAAAAAACAATTGATGCTTTTTGGTGAATCTGAAAACACACAGGCAAATATGGAGCAATCTACGAAGATGCAAAAGAAAAACAAATGCATGAATAATAAAGGAAATTAACTTACTCTTGACCAGCCTCCTTTGCCTTGTGAGAGAAAAATTAACAACAAATAGAAAGAATAAGTAAAATTAATTTCTTTTCTTGCCAGACGCTTTACTCTCTTATATGGTGGTCATAGATAAAATCTCACCACTCCTACCATTTTTCATCCATTAAATCATTAATCCATTCATTCAGAACATCTAACCACTTCTTATCACTCACCCACATTTTTTTTCTTTTGTTTTATTCCACCCATCTATTTAATCAATTCCTACTTCCTTTGTTGACTCTTTATCATTTCTCTTCAGTAAACAAACCATCTCAAGTCTTTCCCTCTGAATTTCTGCAATAGATCCAAACACAATGTTCACTGTGCACACCACAAGTCCAAGCAAACCTCAGGGTGACTCACAGGAAAAGTGTACAGCGGCTTGCCAGTGTTGAGAGCATACATATTCCGCAGGATATCAAGCGCTTCATCCTTGCGGTCCTTGATCAGCAGAAACATTGGAGATTCAGGCAACCACAGCATTGCAATGGCAGTTCTATAAAATAAAAATTACAGCTTTTATAAGCTATATTCTGTACATGATGCTAACCTTAATTTGTCATATATGGTGCATATCTGTAAAGTTTAATGCAAATGGTGAAATAAGAATTTTACACAGCACCAAGAGGAAGCTGAAAATGTATACATAGTATGACTATGGAAGACACTTTGATGATAGCATATATGTAATGAAAAATAATCATATAAACAATCAAATCAATTGAATTTTCTTTACAATATGAGTAGGTGCAAGAAAATGACATTTGTTGTCTGCAAGTGAGACATATAAGATGAAAGTCAAATATTGAGATCAAGATGTGCCTTCTGAGATAAGTAAGTACATATCTCACACTATGAGCTGAACAGATGAGGCATGGAAAGAAAGATGAGATGAAAATTATAAGTAAAAGTGAATTAGCTAAGTGAAATACTGTATGAAATCTCTCTCTCTCTCTCTCTCTCTCTCTCTCTCATATTTATGGTTAAAATTATGACTTATATTGTCTATATTCATCAAAGTCTACAAAATACATATCTCACTCAAACATTACTAGTCATTAATTGTAAATATAGATCACGACAAATGTCCTTACATGAGTGCAGGGAGAGCACACACAGTGAGGAACACACGCCAGGAGTTGTACACAAATCCAGGAGCTCGGAACCCAATATCATAAGGAATTGTCACCAGTGCAAACACTGCAAAGACAAAATCATATAAGCAGTAACTGTTCTCTGGTTTCAACACTACTGAACAAGAACATAATATCACTCAATGACAAGAAATACAAGCTTGTTTATTATGATAGATATTTGTAACTATCAACTTTCCATTTATCTGTATCTCTCATAGCAGCTTCTTACAAATGAATAAAGCCTCTATTCACACTCATCCATACATACATCCCAAGCTATCAAGGAATTCACTCAGGATTGAACAAAATACAACAGTATTGCTATGCACATTCTCTGTAATGATTTTTCCATCTAACACATGGATTTCCTCCATTGCCACTCCCACTTAACACAATTCTGTGATTAGCAATACAATAAAAACTTAATAAAATATAACAAGACATAAAAAAAGAGAAAATATCATAACCAAATATTTAACAAATCCAAAAATATAAAAGGTACTATAACAAGAGGTATGGGAATCACCACACACCTGCCACCAGGACGTTCCCGACCATCCAGAAGGAAGCAATGATGCTGAGTGCCCTTCCTCGTTTGGAAGGTGGCTGGAACTCACTGATGTACGCCCACACCAAAGGGATGCTGCCACCCACACTGAAAACATAATGGAACTTGTGGCACACCTATTGTTTAAACCAACACAAATCAAAGAAACAGGACTCCAGCATGAAAACTTAGATAAACATTATGAGTCATGTAAGACATGGACACAATTTGATTCCATCACGTACACTTAAGAAGTGACGTTGATGCACGTATACATACTATATGAGGAGAGAGGTCTGACCATTGAAAATGATCATATACTTTATATATATATATATATATATATATATATATATATATATATATATATATATATATATATATATATATATTGCAGACTCAACATTCGAACTTAATTCGTTCCAAATGGCTGTTGGAATATTAAATAGTTCGATTATTGATAGCTATAATTCAGCAGATAATTCGTTCCAATTTTAGCAAAACCAAGTTTATAAAAATTTCAATTTTTTTTTTTTTTTTTTTTGTACATACTGTAAGTGAAGGGTGGTGATGGATAACTTAGAAGAAGAGGTGAGAAGGGTGGGGAGGAGGAGGGAGGTCGCCAGAAGATGAGTCACCATCCATGAAAACGTCTTTGTAACTTTTCTCCTGGTATGATTCCTGTGAATCCACTAATGGAGGGCTGTGGCTCACTAACACTTGCACTCTCACCAGATTCCTTATTTTCACCATTAAAGAGTCTCTTTGGTGCCATCGTAAGTGTCTAAATGAAAAACTACCGACCAAACGGAGAAGAATGTTGTTTTTCTCAAGACTGTGGCAGGACTAAAGATGTGAACCAGCATTGGTATACTGGTATTACGGTAATACCGGTATTACCAGTAATACGGTATCAGAACGGTACAGTGGCGGCTGCGAGAAGGGAGAAGACAGCTTTGTATACGACCAAATGTGTGGCCGTTTGATTACATCTTCACCACTAATAAGCCCTTGGTGTTTATGTAGGTTTATAAATGAAAAACGACAGACAGAACGCAAGAGAATGTTTTTCTGATGACCGCGGCAGCCCAAGTCACAACTGGCGGAGGGGGAATGGGGATGCCAGGGAGCCTTTGTTTACAACCACATGTGTGGACGTTCAACTATAAGTATTTTTTTTAGCATTAAATAGAACTTTTGCGTTCGAGTATTGAGTCTCAACTCTCTCTCTCTCTCTCTCTCTCTCTCTCTCTCTCTCTCTCTACATATATATATATATATATATATATATATATATATATATATATATATATATATATATATATATATATCCAATCCTGAGTTGTCACGTTTGCTTTCTTCCCAAGGTATAGGTTTTAATCTCGAGGATCGCGAAACTCGAAATATCTAAAGCACTGAAAAGGTATATCTTCACTCCGATCTGTGAAGAACTGATTTCCCCAACTATGCCCCACCACCACACTTGATTCTCTTATCTCAAAATACAGTACGTGTGTGTGTGTGTGTGTGTGTGTGTGTGTGTGTGTGTGTGTGTAATTTACTTTACCTCGGTCGCCTGCTGGTCACCCAGCCAGTCTTCCCCATTACGGAGCGAGCTCAGAGCTCAAAGACCGATCTTCAGGTAGGACTGAGACCACATCAACACACAACACACACCGGGAAAGCAAGACCACAACCCCTCGAGTTACATCCCGTACCTATTTACTGCTAGGTAAACAGGGGCCACACATTAAGAGGTTTGCCCATTTGCCTCGCCGCTTACCGGGACTCGAACCCGGGCCTCTCGATTGTGAGTCGACCATGCTAACCACTACACTACGCGGTGTGTGTGTGTGTGTGTGTGTGTGTGTGTGTGTGTGTGTGTGTGTGTGTGTGTGTGTGTGTGTGTGTGTGTGAGAGAGAGAGAGAGAGAGAGAGAGAGAGAGAGAGAGAGAGAGAGAGAGAGAGAGAGAGAGAGAGAGAGAGAGAGAGAGAGAGAGAGAGAGAGGCCAATACGCATGAGGCTGATGATAGGTAATAAATGTGATCAATACTTGTCAAAGCAGCTCGAAATTTTGGGTAATAATGGGCAAAAGTCGGACGTCGCAACACTCACAATGTGTGTGTGTGTGTGTGTGTGTGTGTGTGTGTGTGTGTGTGTGTGTGTGTGTGTGTGTGTGTGTGTGTGTGTGTGTGTGTGTGTGTGATGTAAACTTGTGGGAAGAGCAAGGCATCTAAGACAGAATAATGCATCTTTCACTTCAGTCCTTACTTGCAACATCTCAGCATTCATTAACCTCCTCAGTATTAATGACGCATTTCTATATTTCTTCTGCTTACTTTTAGACAATTTTACACAACTTTAGAAACATAAGTGAGGGATTAAAATAGTGAAGACTGTAGCCAGTAATCTTCTGACCCCATAGACTATTGCCAATGTCAATAAAATCCTCTAATCGTACACAAAACTCATGGTATAAATGTGTCCTAGTGTAGAAGGGGTTAAACATCCCTCTATCACCACTGAAACAAAAGGAGACACAACAAGTGTATTTAGGAGAGCAGGACGACTCACCACTGACAGCAGATACCACACTCACTCACCCAAGGCCGGATATGAGGCGTAAAACGAGGAAGGACGGGAAGGTCTGCACGAAGGAGGAACCAAGGCCGGACAGGGCGTTCAGTACCAGGGACACCATGAGCACATTGCGTCTACCGTAGATGTCCCCGAGGCAGCCCCACACATAACCCCCGACCATCATGCCTGCAGGAATACGGGGACTCACAATGTACGCAGTATCACTTGACATTTAGCTCTTTCTGTTTATAGTATTATCTCTGTTGGCTGGCTGTCTATCTATTTTCATTCTATTTATTTTTCTATTATTATTATTGTTCAGACATTCAGACAAGTCGGGCATAAACTCACTAGTCGGGAATAAACTCATCTCCCTGCACCTGTGTTTCATTTCACCTCCTCCTCATTACTATTATTATTTATTTGTTCATTGATTTTGCGTCAGGTTTCCCTAATTTTTCTCACTGTTTATAGTAGTCATGTCTATCACTATTCTTCTCCTTTCATAGTTTTCTGTCCCTGGTAATCCTCGTGGCTCAATCTATCGTACCGTCAAATTATTTTTTTTCAATGTTTTTATTACCACTAACTTCGCTCAAATTCATCGTTTTCTACAGCCATGCTCACCACTAACACCACTCTTCACCATTCCTATACCCACACTCACCACACACTATTCACTTTCATTACACACACACACACACACACACACACACACACACACACACACACACACACACACACACACGTTAATAAAACCAATCAGCAACACCTGTACATACGTTGTCACGCAATAAGTTTACACCACCGTCCCTACATACCACAACATATCTCTCTTTATAGTTTTCCTCTGTAGTATACTGAATTTAAATTTAGTCAGGATCTAAAGATATGTTCCAGTTTGAAATCCATTATAATCTATCTGTAGTGAGTGGAGATACAAACACTAAACATTGTCGCGGGACATGATAATAATTTGGCCACGATATCTAAGGCACAGATCTTTATACCTCCATGTCACAGCTTGAGTCCCCAACCAGACCGTCTCTCATGGCTAAACATTTATCTCGCTTTCAATTAGAAAATTTTAACGTTTCTATTATGTTCCAAAGACAATCATAATGATTTGTACAGGTAAAAGTTTATGAGGTCTCATAAATAACAACATGCTGTTAGATGGATGAGGAGAAATATAAAACTAGTAAGTTATCAAACCTACATTACTGCATTTGCTTTACTCACAACACTCAGTAATTTGTACGAACACTTAGACAGGTTGGTGGAGAAGGTGAGAGGAAACACAGCTGCAGTTGAGTTTATTTCGGGCCGGTTTCGCTTTTGGCTTCTTCCGAGGGACAGTTCCCCAGAAGCCAAAAAAGCAAAATCGGTCGGAAATAAACTCAATTCCTACACTCCTACAGCTGTTTCCTCTCACCTCCTCCACTACTCAGTAATTTGTTACGTCCTGCAGAATATTCACGACAAAAGAAAAACTGCTCACCAACAAAGGCAATAGCGCTGAGCCAACCCTTGTCCTCAGAGGTCATGTGGAGGTCACATTCGGCAGCCGGCAGGAGGATAGACACACACAAGATCTCTATTGCATCGCTGGCATTGGCAAAGCCGCCGAGCAGGATCAGCCAGTACTGGAAGGATCCGTAACCTGCACCAAGGGAAGACAAATCAAGTGTTGGGGTAAGTATTCTTTCATTTTTTTAATCTCAAAGGTGCAGATCGGTTATCATCCCTTGTTGGCTCATGTAAGTTTTGCGGTCACGTCACATCTCCAGTTGAAGTATGAACAACTTGAACGCTTTGGAAATGGTAATGTTATGAGCATGCTATAGGTAGTCAAATGAAGGCTGTACTCATAATGGCAAAGAAGTTTTACGTGGTTAAGTGAAAAAAAAAAATAATAAGCAGATATAACTGCAGCTATTTAAGAATATTAAACATATACCATTACTATATTTCACTTTACGAAAGCCAAAGGGATTCTTCAATTATCAATATCTTGAAAGCCTCACAGTTACCACTACCACTTCCACCACCACCCACCTGTTGCTGTGATGGCCACCTCATATTCTTCGCCTTCATCCACGTCATCATTGATATCTGTAGAAGAAAAACACACGTGGTCAACTAAATGAAGAAAATACATAAAGAAGCAAGGAAAGAAAGGTATACAACTAATTCTTCGAGTAATTCAACAGTTGTTTAATTATCGGTAATGAATGAACTAGTTTTGTCTTTCCAACCACGGTTATGCTACGTCCCAGTTATGAAGTGGAGATTTGCCTGAGACACACCAAACCGCCACCACACCATGACTGCCTCCTGACACTATCATCTGCCCTACCTGCAGTACACACACGTTGCCTTCGCATGCCAACGTGTGTGTGTGTGTGTGTGTGTGTGTGTGTGTGTGTGTGTGTGTGTGTGTGTGTGTGTGTGTGTGTGTGTGTGTGCGCGCGCGCGCGTTTAGTTACCGTACATATGTAAATTACCTACTACTTCCGTCCGCAGGTTTAATAAAAGGCGTAGATATTAGGTAGGGATGTGCTGATGACTGAAATGCACATCACTCACAAAAGTCCTTGACCTTTTAGCTTGGAACCGCTCCAGGGTTGGTGAGCAGAGTAGAGGAGAGACGCAAGTGAGAGAAAGGGAACTCAGAACAACGGGAGACCCAATTAAGGTAAAAAGCCCAGGTAAACGTGTCACTGCTGCCTAGTTTACGATTTATTTGTTTTGCGTGAAAAGAATGTAAGAAAATAAAGCCTGGCCATAATTCGTACATAGATAAAATATATAAAACATGTGTTTATTACCCATAAATAAACGTTCAGTAAAGATGTGATGAAATACGAAGTAAATTTTCCCAGTAACTCAACAAATATTCCTGTCACTCCTCTCCAGCCACAACAGATGTTGGTGCCAGCGGAAGAGCAAAGCCTTACAGGTGTGGTGAAGCCAAACCAATTTATTAATTTATTAATTCATTCACTTATTACAATATAGAAGAATGTAAAGGTAGAAATACAGTATTTGGAGAACTATCGTATGCATCATCTAATCTAAACCAAGTTTAACATATGCATTCTTTAACCATAAACTTTAAATTTGTGAGCTACGTGCCAAGCAAAACCACAGCACATGCCTAGCAACACAGACTAGACTCATCACGGTAATGGTTTAATATATAACTCCAGCCCAGTAATTCTAGTCTGTTTTTTATTTACCTACTTTTGTTTATTTTACACCAGTGATAGTCCATCCGGGTGCATATATTTCAAAGGGTGTACATACGAGCCAATAATCTCGGAACTCCCTGCCTACATCTGTATTTCCGTCTTCCTACGACTTGACTTCTTTTAAGAGGGAAGTTTAAAGACATTTGTCCCTCACTTCTGAATAACTCTTATGATCTTTAAGGGAACTGGTAACCCAGTGGGCCTTTTTTTTTTTTTTTTTTTTTTTACATTTTTTTTCCCTTGGCCAGTTTCCTCTCCTGCTTAGAAAAAAATATGGAGAGGTGAATACCACACACATATTTAACCCTCTGTATGTAAGAATGTAAAGGCAAAATACAGCAATAATCTCAGTATATTGAGAGGTGAATGCTACACCATATTACCCTCTCAGTTCTGTGACGCTTATTTACGACGTATTTTGGGTATGATTAGACGATTTTATTTACATTAAAAGGATTTATAGAGCTCAGAAGATTAATATCCAGAGTCTTCACTATTTTTATCACCACATGAGTTTCTGAGGATGTATAAAATCGGCAACACCAGCACACAACGGCGGGAAGGGAAGCAGCGAGAGCAAGCAGGCGACAACAAGGCAACGAACGCACAGTAAGTTTAATATCATCCAGAGTGCAGAAAGAAAAATAGTACGTGTAGCGCCTCCATATGAATATCTTTAGTTTGAGTCGCTCGAGACGCGTGAAAAAAAAGTGTAATTATATCAGTGTGTAATAATAATAATAATAATAATAATAATAATAATAATAATAATAATAATAATAATAATAATAATAATAATAATAATAATAATACGATTTATTAGTAATTGCAGTACATACATACTGAAAATGTATGTATGTATGGGGATTGAGGGAGACTTAAGATTAGAACCTTAACTTAGCTGTTTATGGGTTGTTTATGGTTCGCACCATGGGGGGATAGCATTACATGAAGATGTACATATGGGGATTAAGGGAGATTCAAGATGAGGACCTAACTTAGCTGTCTATGGCTCGCACCATGGAGGGGATAGCACTATGATGATAACGGTGTGTGTGTGTGTGTGTGTGTGTGTGTGTGTGTGTGTGTGTGTGTGTGTGTGTGTGTTCAGAATCATTTCTGTCTGTCTATATGGTATATATGCCTTCTACCTGTCCGTCTATTAGTCTCTCTCTCTCTCTCTCTCTCTCTCTCTCTCTCTCTCTCTCTCTCTCTCTCTCTCTCTCTCTCTCTCTCTCTCTCTCTGTAAAGAACTTAATATATTCATGACAAAACACATCTTTATTAGTCTCTCTCTCTCTCTCTCTCTCTCTCTCTCTCTCTCTCTCTCTCTCTCTCTCTCTCTCCATGTAGTTCACACTTTACCAACACAACACAACACAACACACGCACACATACTCGTAGGACGCTTCTCCTTCATCGTGCAGAGCTGCAAAGAACACACACAGCCTCCCGAACACCCTAGCGTCAACACAGAGTCACCAAGCTAGATACACTAACACATGTGATGCAACGGGATGGCTACGTAAGAGGTACGTGGAGTAACTGCAATATACGAACACCTGCAGCTTTTTTGTGTACAGCTGTAAGGATGATAAGTATAGCAATTACAGAGACATTCAAACCAGCTTGTTCACGTCCTGTCTGCCATCTGCGTCTGCCTGAGTTTCGGGATCAGGGGATGGGGGAGAGGGAGAGAGTGGTGAGTGTTACAGTTGTTAGGTATGTTTCAGTCTTTCACGTTTTGTCGTCTTATTTCGTGTTCTGAAGTGTGTTATTACAAGTCTTTAGGGGTTAAGGTAACGTTTTTTTCCCATTTACTTATTCTATATATTTTTTTCTTTTCTTTTCTTTTTTTTTTAATGATGCAAGTAATTTCCAAGGGGTCGTTACGCTGTGGGTGTCAAGTGGGTGTCAGGGTTAATGATGTTTCGTGTTCTGAAGTGTTCTATTGCAAGTGTTTAGGGGTTAAGGTATTGCTTTTCTTCCTATTTATTCAATTAATTTTTTTTCTAATGATGCAAGTGATTTCCAAAGTGGTGGTTACGTCTTGTTATGCAGGTGGGTGGCAAGGTTAATGGAGAGTTAGATAAGTGAGTGTAATTGGAGGTGCTGCTGCTGCTAATGATATTGATGATGATGTCTCTCACGTCGAGGATAGTAACGAGACGGCAGGGTGTACAGTGTAAAGTCTGCCTATGTTTCAATGTTTCGATATCTACTGGAAGTCATTTTAGGTTTCAAGATATTTCAGAGATCACCCAATATATACAAAAAACCACATCTCAACATTAAGTCAACTCCATAACGCAACACATCGAAGTATAAAAACGCGACAAACTAGTTACACAACACAGTAAAGTAACGTATAAAGCAGCACACGTCACAATAACACAACGCAACATTACAATTCATCAGCGTGATCTGTCGTACCAAATAGACACCACATGATTCACTATAGCAACAGAACACAACACAAAACGGCACAACCAACCATTAGTGTTACATTCCTATATCATTGGCGGGCGAAAGAATTATAGGGTGAGGTGATGGAGCGGACTGTAACGTCAGATGGGCGGACGGTGAAACACCGCGATTACTGAAAACAAGATCTGATGCGCTGCGGTGTAAGAATGAAAGGAAGACTGTTATGGGATAGAGAGAGGATGAGACAGAAGAACAAAAGTGTAGGTTTCAAGATATTTAACCCCTTTTTTGCCTTACTTTCTCCGATCTGCAAAGGAACTGGCAACTTAGTGGGACTTTTATTTTATTTATATTTATCTATCTATTCATTTTTCGTTTTATGTTACCCATAACCAGCTTTCTCCTCTTACATGGAAAAAAAAAAAAAAAATGCGGGCGATGAGGTGAATATGTACGTATGTATATGTATGTACCAAATGGTTCATGTAGGAAGAGGAGATGCGACTGGACGGTTCTTCAGCAGAATGGGGATGAGGGATGGGTCTGGCAACATAGCAGGACAGGTAAGCAAGCTCTCCTGTCTTTGGTTTAGAAAAAAAAATGATAAAAATAAAAGGGTTGAAAAAAATTGTTGGGGTTATTTATTTATTTTTTTTTTGTAAATTTATCTTTATTCTTCTTTTCTTTGTGGCAGGAGTGTCTATCTGTTTTTATTTATCATGGTTATACGTAAATCAGTTTAGATAATTAAATGAAAAACAGTGAAACAAAAGACTTTACGTACATTAGCGTTATCCTGAAGGACACACACACACACACACACACACACACACACACACACACACATACTTGTTTTGGTTCCGTTGATAGTTGCCATATACGGGTTGGTTCTGTTCTATACAAAGCCTGTGTTAACTTGTATTGTTTACCTTTCACATTTTTTCTTTTATTCTTACTTATTTATATATCTATTAATCTAATTATTTGTTTTCTGTCTTTCTTTCTCTTCTTATAAATCTATTTACTTATCTATTCACCTATTCCTCTATCTATTTTGTTTTTATCTATTTTTTATCTCTTTATTTATTTACTTCTTTGTGGCAGTTGGGTGTTTGGGTGGCCTTTTATAATGCCAACCCTTCTCCTAGCTGTCATGCCCTTTTCTCCAATAGCGGCACTGGCCAAGAGCTGCAAAAAGAACGAAAAAAAAGAACGTAAAAAGGCTCCCTGAGAGTACCAGTCTTCCCTAAAAAAAAAAAAAGACCAATCATATTAATAGAGGGTAACTCCCGTATTCTGAAACGCTTTGCTCTCTCACCATCACTGCTTTCCAAAGGCTCCAGTTGAAGATAGTCGTGTTTTGAAGGGTATTTCTTTGTTTCTGGTGATGGGTTGGTAAGATTTCTAGTTTACTGTCTTGAAAACCCAGCTAGTTGTCTCTGTGGCCTTGAAAAGTGTCGTAGTGAAAAAGGCAGGCGTTTCGGATACAGGCCCAAGAGTCTCGAAACATGTTTCTTGACAGAGTTGATGCTGGAACTATGCTGGACGTCGCACTGCTGATCCCTATGTACGTAGTGTGGTGGGGAAGCAGCGTTCTTGTCACCACCACCACCACCACCACCACCACCATCACCACCATAACCACCACCACCACCACCATGCGAAGAGGGAAATAAGAAAGGAAATGAAAAGAAGAAACTCCTCTTATCGCCACTACCATCACATGAAAAAGGAGAAAAGAAAAATTTTCTTACTACTACTACTACTACTACTACTACTACTACTACTACTACTACTACTACTACTACTACTACTACTACTACCAACATCAACATCGTGCGAAGGAAAGAAAAAATGAAAAGAAGAAACGTGAATAAAGAGGAAAGAGAATAAATCATCACTTAATACTGCCACTGCCACTGCCACCACCACCATCACCACCACCACCACCACCACCACCACCACCACCACCACTATCATGAAAAGAAAAGTAAGAAAATAGAAAAATCTCTCAAATCATCATCGTAAAGAAAGGAAGAAAGAAAAGTAAATCTCTCTCACCACTACCGTCATCACTATCACCATCACCACCACTATCACCATCTCCACCACCACCACCACCATCACTATCACCACCACCACCACCACCACCACCACCATCACCATCACTATCACCATCTCCACCACCACCACCACCACCACCAACAACAATGTCACCACCACCACCACCATCACTATCACCACCATCACCACCACTATCACCATCTCCATCACCACCACCACCACCACCACCATCACGCAAAGAAAGAGAAGCAAATAATACAAAATCTTCCTTATCAACACCACTACCACGAAAAGATAAAGAAAAAGAAAAGAAAATACGTCTCACCACCACCACCACCACCACCACCACCACCACGTAAAGGAAAATAAAAGAAAGAGGAAAAAATATGACCAGCATCACCATCCCTTCACCACCACCACCACCACCACCACCACCACCACCACCATGCAAAGGATAATAAAAGAAAAAGGAGGAAAAAAGTCTGACCAGCATCACCATTCCTTCACCACCACCACCACCACCACCACCACCACCACCACCACCACCAGCAAAGGATAATAAAAGAAAAAGGAGGAAAAAAGTCTGACCAGCATCACCATTCCTTCAGAGAACACAAGCAAAATGTCTCCACCTTCACAGTGATCAAATACAAATAAACTCTCCTCATCAACATCACCAGGCAATGAAATAAACTTCAATGCCTCAATACAACGCCGTATTTCCATATTGACTGTGGTTACTATTTTGGCGATTTTGTACAGCTTTAGAAACATATGTGGTGATTAAAATGATAAAGACTGGCCATTAATCTTTTAACGTCAATAACTCCTTCCTAATCCATGCAAATAAAATCGTGTGAACATACTCTTATTCAAGGTAAGAATGCGTTTCAATACTGAAGGGGTTAAATATACTTCAATTTCGCCACACGCCACACATGCGCCCTGGTGATTTGCAAAGCGGATAATGAAGGCCCATATTCAGAATCGTTTTAGTTTCTCACCACGATTAATTTCCAAGGCCACAGAGATGATCACCAGGGTTTTCAAGAATGTTTCTCCAGTTAATAATGTAGAAATCTTGTCATTTTGCTTCTAGAATCGCAAAAAACACAAAAAAACTCGTGTAAATGAAATAAAAACTTCTGAAATAGCGGAGGTGAAACATATAAGTATTTGAGAAAACGAGCGTACGTAAGTCCTGTACCACACTTGGGAGACCTTTCAAATCGTCCTTCACATCACCGCCACACTCGTTATGATCTATGTGGTCTCACTTCAAGTATTCCCCAGTGATATTTTTGTTTTCTTTATTTCAGTGGGTCTATTTCTACCTTGGCCATAGCCCTTATTACATACAATGGATATATAAGTTAATAAATCAAATCAAAGGTATACAACTGCCTACCTGAGAGCGATATTACTTCTTGGTTACTATATACTTGGGCTCGTATTATCAAACTTTTCTGTGCTTCACCTCCACTATTTCAAAGGGTTTTATTTAAATCTACATAGTTTTTAAGGTGTTTTTACGGTACTAGAGGCAGAGTGACAATATTTTTACATTATTAAATGGTGAAACACTCTTAAGAACCAGCTAATCATTCCCTGTGGCCTTGGAAAATTGTCGTGGTGAGAGAGCAAAGCCATTCTGAATACGACCCTTGGTACACTCGTGGTGTTAGCTGTGTTGTGTCTTAATGCAAGGTCAGGTGAGGTAGAAGTGTTTGAAGTTATGTTATTGATGGACGTGGGTGGACAAAGCACCTTAAAACACATTCAAAACCCAAAAAATACAAACAGAACACATAACACACCATAACACACCATAACAAACCATAACACACCAAAACACGCTTATAATACATTCCAAAAACAGCCAAACACATCCAGAACACGCGCAATACACCCAAAGCACACCCAAAATACACTCTACCTCACCCAAAACATACCCAAACTTACCCAAAACACTTAAAACACTCTTAATAAATCCAAAAAATGCACTTTACACCTCTCGACGCTGCTGCCATCTCAACCCCAGAAAGACATGACCTTACAATCACCAGCACGGAGCGGCCTGGAGGAGGATTTAAGAACACTGAAGACGACCTATATCTGTTGCCGAGATGCCGAGTGTACCACAAAATATATCGCGTCGTTGTTCCATCATCAAACAGAAAGTCAATAAAAAAAATGCAGTCGTACGTAACAGCTTATGATTTTGGAATACGGTACAAGGATGACAGTGTGAGCGAAAGAAAGGTGTTCATTTGTTGACTGTAAATGCAACACCAATGTGGGGCAGGAACAGCTAATGCCCGGAGTATCACGTTAAGTTAGTCCGGTTCCACTATAGCATTTTTTTTATTTTTTCGTGGTTCGCTGTCCAATTTCCCGTAGAGTTAATAAGGTCTTCCTCACTGTCCAATTCCCTAAGAGTGACTAATTAGGTCTCCCTCACACTCTTGGTCCCGACATTATTTATTTTCTCGGTCTTAACCTTAGCTCTCCCTGGAGGTCAACATAATAAGCAAGCGTTAGTGGGCGAGTGGCGGATACATGCCGGAGGAAACAACGAATAATTAACCCATTCAATACCATGCATGACGCGCTTCCATAGTCATTCAACTTAATATTTGGTGGTTTCATACAGCTTCAGAAACTTAGGTGGGGGATTAAAATAGTGAAGACTGTGGCTATTAATCTTGACCTCCAAAGACCCTTCCTAATGTCGAGAAAATGGTCTAATGGTACACAAAACTCAAGATAAAAATGTGTCCCAGTACTGAAGGGATTAAGAACAACAAAGAGATCTCAAGTTCAGAATTCCTCAAAATCTTCCTCGACTCTCTCACCACAGCCTCCCATTAATTACTATAACCTCGAGCAGATCCCCAGGGTGGCAACACTGTTCAAGGTACACTTAACAAATAAGAACTCACGGTTATCATGCATGTTTGCTATTTCCTCAGATAAGTGCCGGGACCGATAGCGCAAGTCATTTGAAGTGGGACAGTGATTGCGGCAGGCGAATGAATCACGGAGACGCAGATGAAGGAAATAAATGCTGGTAAAAGTAAATAAAAAAAAAATAATAAAACATCAAGAAATTAAATAAGGATGGAGAAGACAAATCGGGAATGGCAAAAGGGGACTGTATAGGATGAGTCAAAGTTAGCGTGCCAAGTATACCAGTGTGAGGGGAAGAGTGAAAACAGAAACATGAGAAGACACGTCAGGACAGAGACACGATAAATAATGAACCTAAAAAGAGAGACACAGAGACACAGGCAAATGTAAATAAATAAATAAATAAATAAATAAATAAATAAGTAGAGACACAAGTAGTAAGGGGGGTAAGGTGAAAAAAGAACGAGGCAGAGAGAGAGAGAGAGAGAGAGAGAGAGAGAGAGAGAGAGAGAGAGAGAGAGAGAGAGAGAGAGAGAGAGAGAGAGAGAGAGAGAGAGAGAGAGAGAGAGAAAATAGTAATGAATAAGGCGAGGAAAGGCCCCATGAACCATATTCTACACTGCAACTCCACCACTTTCAGAATTCTTTAATAGTCCAGAGGCGAAGCCACATAACCTTGCATAGTCTCTTAACAATTGTTTCTTTGCTTTTTTCAATAGTTCTGTCTCGATAAAATTTAGCCCAGGTGGCCGATCGCCACCCTTGTGGAATTTTCAAAATCCAAGATGTTCGTCCTGGTCAGGTAAATCTATAAATCTTCATAATGTTCGCTCTGAGTGCTGTATAATAGCCATATAGGTGTTGATTATTATGTTTTTATTGTCAAGGAATGTGATTATCGGAGAACATGCTGTCATTGACCAAGAAGCAATCTACGCTCGTGTCATTGGCCTCCTAGTAAGTCAGCGGGAACTCAACTTTCAAGAAGTACTCGCCACAGAACTAACAGCTTATCCACCTTCAATGTTTCATGCTGATGGTCAGATGAGAGTTGCTGCCGGAAAATCCACACTGAAGAAGAACATTCAAGTTGATGTGTCACAACGCTTGTCTAAGAGCCCAACAGCTATTGTGGTGGATGTGTCTGCTGTTATTTGGATCCTTGAATGGCCTGCTCATGTAACTGTTGCCACTTTCATATCAGGATTCAAAAAATGGCTCTCTCTGCAGTTGTCTACAGCTGATGTCTACTTGTGCTTTGACCAATATTATGACTACTCCATCAAAAGTAGCATTAGATCAAATAGAGCAACACATAGTCGTGTCCACCATCTCACACTAACAACTCCATTGCCTGCTCGAGATGCAGTGCTCAAGAACTACACTAACAAGGCACAGCTAAACAAGCTTATTTGTGAGCAAATACTTAATGATGATGACTTCCTCCGTAATTTTACGCAGAATTAAAAGTTAGTTGTTACAGAGGACAAATCAGAGCCCACACAAGTGTATAAAGGAAAAAAGACTCCACGTGTGGATCTTTCTTCAACACATGAGGAAGCTGACATCTTCCTCACTCAACAAGCCACCCATATTTCAAAAGAAGATCCAGAATCAAGAGTCTTTGTGATCTCTGACGACACTGATGTATTTGTTTTGCTACTTTACTTCTACTGAAGTGAGAACCTTCAATCAACAATGACTATGCAATCACCAATTAAGGGTCGCTCTTGCATTGACGTAAAGGAAACTTGTAACATACATTCTGATATTGTACCCTCAATCCTAGCACTCCATGCCCTTACTGGCTGCGACTCCGTTGCAGCAACATATGGAATTGGCAAGACAAAAGCAATCAAAGTGTCAAGACAAGGATACACACTTGATCTACTGGGTCAGTCAAAAGCAGATCTCTACGATGTAGTCAAACAATCAACTGATTTTATGGCTGCATGTTATGGATGCAAAACACAATGTTCTTCCATGACGGAATGCCGTCAACAGCTGTGGGCAGAAAAAACAGGAAAGTCAACAGCAGCACCAAAATTATGTAGTTTGCCACCGACAACCGAAGCATTTGAACAAAACGTTTACAGAGCACACTTTCAGGTTTCCCAGTGGTACAGTGCCCTGAGTGGAGATCCACCTCATCTCAGTGTTCTGAATTACGGGTGGGAAGTGGATGACGCCAACAAGTGCCTCATCCCACGAAATGTGGCAGAAGGAGTACCCTATGCTCCTGAAAAGATCCTGAAGCTGGTAAAATGTGGTTGTATTTCACAGCGACCTTGTAAAGGGGCCAACTGTGGTTGTACGGGACATCAACTTCCGTGCACTATATTCTGTGCCTGTGGTGGTGGCCGTGACTGCTTGAATCCTTTTAACACAAAGATCATTGACGAGCCAGTTAATCAAGATGTGGACATTGATAATGATCATGATGAAGACGTACAAGACGACAACAGTGATGTGGAAGACAATGTGTAAAAGGTAGGTTTTGTATTTTTTATGTACTTTATTAAAATAGTTTTGTGCTTATCTTGGATTTTGCTGTCAATCTTATCAATAAACACCATTACATCACAATAGTTTGTCTTCTTGCCCTTGATAGCATAATTCTGAACACCATTATTAAGATTCTATTGCATTTGCAAAGGAAATTATTGTCATTGTTAGACTTTGCCTTATGATTTCTGACATCTTGGCGGCCATCTTGGATTTTGAAAATTCCACAAGGGTGGCGATCGACCATCCGAGCTAAATTTCAAGTATACACTTAAAACTATTGAAAAATCCAAAAAAACTATTGTTAATAGACATAACAAGGTTCCTTAAAAAAAATTGAGGTTCTGCCACGGGACCATAAGTTAAATTTACACGGATCCTTCATGGGCGTTTTTTTTTTTTTTTTCTTTACGGTTCTAGTGACAGATGAACAAGATTTCTACATTATCAACGGGAGAAAAACTCAAAGGAACTCGACTAATCATGTCCGTGTCCTTTGAAAACAGCCCAGGCGAGAAAGCAGTGATTTAGAATGCCCGCCAAGGACCGACGGTGGAAGGTCAGGTAGCAGGAAGACAGGCTGGAAGGAAGAGACATAATTTGGGAAGATAAGATAATAAGACAGGTGGTGGTTATGTGAAGGAGCATGACTAGTATGAAGACCAGGAGGCGGCGCAAGAACACGAAAATGCTGCATCACCATCATCAGTGCTGCAAGGACGGGAAAAATGGTGGTTATGGTGAGGATGGTTTAAAGATTGGATCATAAATGGCTGTGATGATAATGGTAGTGGTCCGCGATAGTTGTGATGATAGTAATTCAGGCCAAGAATGGATGTGATGATGGCGGTAGTGATGGCCAAGAATGATGATGATGATGATACTGTTTAATCTATTGACAGTTATCGTGATGATGGCGGTGATGGTGGTGATAATGAAGATACTGATTAGCCTAAGCCATGACTGATAATGGCGGCGCATCATACCGGTGGTGGTGAAGGCGGCGTGAGATGAATGGGTCGGTGGGTGCGTGGCTGAAATAAGAGCTCTGCGTCTATAGGGACCCGCGGGTCAAAAGGTCGGCGTCACAAACCAGCCCCGCCTTACAGGAAATCTCTGCTCTCTCGCCACGACTATTTCCAGAGATGATTAGCTCCGTTCTTTACAACGTTTCTCCTGTTAATAATGTAGAAATCGTGTTCAACTGTCACAAGAACCATAAAAACAACCTTAAAACAGTGCAACTTAAGGAGACTTTTGAAAGTATAGTGGAGATGCGGTGTAGATCGAGTATTTCAAAATATGGTTGAGTTAAATGTCAGCGGCCGCAGCTCGCCTCTCGGCCCACTCCACGCACCACACTCCCGCCTATGCATCTCTTGCAGGGATGATGGACCACAGCCACTCACTCCTTGGCGGCAACCATCACATGTCCGCAGAGAAAGCGACGGTTGGGAGGAGGCGAATGGAAGTGACGCTGTGACATTTTATTATGCGTATAAAGTAGTCTTAGTTTTAGACTTAATGGTAAATAAATGTTAGTAAACATTTTTAAGCAGCTCACATGAAGCAATACTTGTTTTTCGGGCTATATTCCTCATGCCCGACGCATGGGTGTCTCTCCTGGAATGTCTCTTCCTGACCCCGTCACGGACCTTGCCTCCAATCAGTCAAGTGCGCGATCACCTGCTGTGGGTGATGACCCTTGAATGATAACCTATAAAGAACCACCTTCTGGTAACTTACACCCGAAACTCCGAGTATGATGCTGAGGCACAGGAGCAGAGCAGACAACACTTTCGTAACCCAAGTCAAGTGACTCCGTTGTTGAGGTAACATGGTTCAACACACTTCGCCCCTAAATATAAAACTGATTACCCAAAAATGTGATAACGCCTCTTCTCCAGAAGTTAATACTTACATGTCAATAGAATTAAGGCTACAAAGTATCATGCAACATGTATCAACTTCCAAAAACTTGTTAAAGTAATAAAACGCAAGGCAAATATCAACTAAAGTCAAGCGGCCGTGGTGTTCTTGTTGTCATGATGAGCTCAATGTTCTTGGTCTTCATCTTAACGCTAGCATCCTTACCTAACTGAACCTTATCTATGTGATGCTTCTTGTTTAGTTAGGTTTAATTAGATTAGTATACTAGCAGCAAGATCAAGATCACAAGGATGGCCGCTATCAAACAACAAAAGCTGCAGAGCGCTGCGTTTCTTCCTAATATTTTTTACCATATTCTGTTTTGATTCATCAAATTTCCCGAAGCTGGTATATATTGCATGATATTCTGCAACCTTAATTCTATCTGACTTGTATGTAAGAAGCTAAGCTTATCTCCATACTCTCCGCTGTTGCCTCATCACCACCCCCACCACACATGACAGCCTAGTGCCTCGGCTTCCTGTACGCACGTCAGCTTGTTACCGTCAAGTGACGACAAGGCCCCCTCCCGCCGCAAAGCTACCGATACCCACACATCTTCTGCGCACATTCATGAACGCCAGTTGTCACGCTCCAACACAACACTACCGGGAATGCGTGGTGGGAAGCCAGGCACCGGTTCACCTCGAAAGTCTTCACTCAGAACAAATTAGGCAGCACCTCAGGACACTTCACTCACGCAGGAAGTACACACACACACCACGCGGACTGTGAATTGAAGGATGGAGTGACAGGTCTTCAGTCGCCGCATGAAAGGAGTCATTGTGCATTTCATTCTTTAATTTTCACTTTCTTTGTTTCAACTTTAAAGAGAGATAGAGAGAGGAAGAAGCAGAACAACAACAACAACAACAACAACAACAACAACAACAACAACAACAACAACAACAACAACAACAACAACAACAACAACAACAACAACAACCATAGTCACACGAGATAGAAAATCCGAAGAAAAAATTAATCAAGGGCACCTCAATATTGCCACTCATACGTAACATAAAATACCTCATACAGGCGTCCCCCACACACACACACACACACACACACACATGACAGTAAGGCAAGGTCACCGCGTTATCTTTCCTCAACTTATACAAAACAACTAGGTCACCATTTTGAACACACTCATGTCATAGTTTTCTTTTTTTCTTTTTTTCCTTTTATGCAGCAAAGACGCTGGCAAGGGCAACAAGGATCACAATAAAAAAGAAAGGTTCACCGAGTTGCCGATCAAGGAGTTCCAGTTTACTAAAGAACAGGATGAATTACTGGGAATATTAGTTAGAAAAATGGACAGAATAGAGGTGAGAGAAGGAAGAGAATATTGCAAAGCGAGGGCGCGAAATGAAGAGGGGATACAGTTAGCAACAATAGAGGAGCAGTTAGCAAGAAAATAGCCATGGAAGGTAGCAATATTGCAGCGATGAGAAAGAGGCTAAGACAATCAATTTAAAGAGAGGAGTTGATAAGACGAAAACCTTTTGATTCCACTGTCTAAAAGAACTGCATTAGTTCAACAGGACAGAACCCTATGATTTCCCACAGGTTTCCATTGTTGAGAAGCGAAGCCGCGCACACGAGTTTCTATGGCAGACACACTTTTCTAGTAACATTTGCTCCTCTCACATACCTTTTGCCAAATTTGGTCTTACTTCTTTCCCACTGCTTTACACAGCCTGTCACAACAACCATTAACATGACACTCATACCCCCAGTACTACCACAGAACAGAGAGAGAGAGAGAGAGAGAGAGAGAGAGAGAGAGAGAGAGAGAGAGAGAGAGAGAGAGAGAGAGAGAGAGAGAGAGAGAGAGAGAGAGAGAGAGAGAGAGAGAGAGAGAGAGAGAGAGAGAGAGAGAGAGAGAGAGAGAGAGAGAGAGAGAAAATCATATTGCGATATTAGACAATTTTGTAACTTTGTATCAAGAGTAAGCAAAAAACAAACAAGAAAACATTAAAAAAAGATAAGGAACACGTGATTAATGTTGTGAGATCAGCTTACAATACGGCTCTTATTATTACTGTGTGAAGACATGGATTTTTCTTTCTTTCTTCCTCTCTTTTTATTTATTATTGAGTTATTGCGGAGAAAGAAAAGATTAGTGAGGCAACAGTTCTAAAGCTCTCTGTGTTCAGGCTAATCCTCACAAATACACAGACAGTCACGTTCATGTCACGATCTAGTCACGTATTATACACGTCAACTGGTAATCATGAACGTGAGTGTACCGTAACTGGACCGTGAGTGTACCATGAGTGTATCGTGACTGGACCGTTAGTGCACCGTGACTGAACCGTGAGTGTTACGTGATTGAATCTTGAGTGTATCGTGACTGAACCGTGAGTGTATCGCGACTGGACCGTGAGTGTACCGTGACTGAACCGTGAGTGTATCGCGACTAAACCATGAGTGTACCGTGACTGAACCGTGAGTGTACCGTGACTGGACCGTGAGCGTAGCGTAACTTTAGCATGATTGACCCATAGCGAGCAGATATGTGGGGGAGCATTCACGAGTTAGTCTAGTTATATAACTGTGTGTGTGTGTGTGTGTGTGTGTGTGTGTGTGTGTGTGTGTGTGTGTGTGTGTGTGTGTGTGTGTGTGTGTGTGTGTGTGTAATTCACTGTTTGATCTGCTGCAGTCTCTGACGAGACAGCCAGACGATACCCTACGGAACGAGCTCAGAGCTCATTATTTCCGATCTTCGGAGAGGCCTGAGACCAGGCACACACCACACACCGGGACAACAAGGTCACAACTCCTCGATTTACATCCCGTACCTACTCACTGCTAGGTGAACAGGGGCTACACGTGAAAGGAGACACACCCAAATATCTCTACCCGGCCGGGGAATCGAACCCCAGTCCTCTGGCTTGTGAAGCCAGCGCTCTAACCACTGTGTGTGTGTGTGTGTGTGTGTGTGTGTGTGTGTGTGTGTGTGTGTGTGTGTGTGTGTGTGTGTGTGTGTGTGTGTGTGTGTGTGTGTGTGTGTTTGTGTGTTGTTTGGATGGATGGTTTTAATTTTAGGCGCCGCAACTACAAAGGTCATGTAGCGCCTCTACAATATATTAATTAAAACAATATTGATAAAAAAATTAAAAACAATTAAAAACAATAAGAAAAAAGGTAACTAAAAAAAACTAAAATTACAATAGTTAAATAAAACATTAAAAATACACAATAAAATTAAATAAAATTCACATATTGGGGAGAAGCCCAGCTTCTCCCAGGTACTTGTACACGTCATGGCCGGGGGCCAGACATGCTGGACCAAGCACCTTTGAGAGATAGTAGACACTGCTATCGCTACCGCGACACCGGTAGAGGTAGCGGTGTCGTAACTCGATTAAACTAAGGCACTCTACCAGAAGGTGCCGCACGGTGAGCGGCACCAAGCAGTCATCACAATAAGGTTGAGGGTCCCTGGTCAACAGGTACCTTTGTGTAAGGTACGTGTGACCTATGCGCAGTCGCGCCAATAAAGTCTGTGCACGGCGATCCCGGACATGGGAGTATGTCCACTGAGGGATAGTGGAAGTAGTGATCTCTCCCATTTTCGAGGTTGCGACCTCAGTTAGCCATCTCCTCTGTTAGCCATCTCCTCTGCCAAGGCGATTGCTGCAATCGCCACGAACGAATGAAAAGATATAGCCAATTACACTAAACCCGACGCCTGCGTCTGTAAAGCTAGGACTATGGCAGACAGCTCCGGTAAAACCATCAGTAAAAACGCCTGGTCGGATATCATCAGAATGAATGATAAAAAGTGTTCTAAAACCGTGTGTGGGACAGAGCTGGCAGAAAATCCTTCTTGCCATCCATGGCAGGAGGGCATAATGAGATAACAGGAAGCTGCCAATAACCAACTCGTGGGAGCCGGAAAGAGTACACAGGAGTGGGGTCGATAGATAATTCTGCCATGAGATTTGCGACTCGATGGCCAAAAGGTTTAGGTAGACTCGGTCGAGTGACATACGCCTGCGAACGCGAGTCCCGCAATATTGACAGACAAGGGACAGAATCAGGAAGACGGTGGGTGCGAAACCAACATCGGAGCATCGAAGACTGGCGCCGGAGGTCGAGCGGCCAGAAACCAGCATCCACTAGAAGGCTAGGTATTGAGATGTCCGAAATGCACCCGTAGCCAAGCGGACCCCAGCATGATGCACGGGGTCAAGCGTGCGTAGTCGTGCATCCGTTGCGGATGAGTAGATCTCA
This sequence comes from Portunus trituberculatus, assembly GCF_017591435.1. NCBI lineage: Eukaryota > Metazoa > Arthropoda > Malacostraca > Decapoda > Portunidae > Portunus > Portunus trituberculatus. The sequence continues at coordinate 6,465,423 of NC_059271.1, read as the reverse complement.
CAGCCGTATTCCAGCTTGGGAAGTATAAGTGTACGGTGAAGAAGCAGCAACGTGTCCCTGTCCGCACCCCAAGAGGTGTGACTTAAAACCCGAAGAAGGGATAATGCCTGCCGACAAGACGCCTTAAGAGAACGGAAATGGGGAACCCAGGTGAGACGGTTGTCAAATAAAAGGCCAAGATATCGAGTCGCCTCCACGCATGAGAGGCGTCTATTGGTGAGGTATAAATCAGGGTCTGGATGGACACCACGGTTGCGACAAAATGCATGACTACGGTCTTCGAGGTGGAGAATCGAAAACCGTTCATGTTGGCCCAACTGGACACCCTATTGATCGCCAGTTGGAGCTTGCGCTCAATCAGTGACATCCTAGCAGCAGCAAAAGAAATACATAAATCATCAACATATAAGGAGCTGTGAATGCCATCTGGAAGAGTATCTATCACACCATTAATGGCGACTGCGAATAGTGTAACACTAAGAATACTTCCCTGTGGGACACCATCATTTAGAGCAGTAGCCTCGGAGAGAACACTCCCAACTCGAACCCGTAAAAGACGTCTGGATAAAAACTGCTGAATAAAAATAGGAAGGTGACCACGAAGGCCAAAATTAAACAAAGACTGTAAAATGCCATGACACCAAGCCGTGTCGTAGGCCTTCTCCAGGTCAAAAAAGACTGTTACTTGATGGTGGTGATTAGCGAAGGCCTCACAAATAGAAGACTCTAAGGATAAAAGAGCATCAGTAGTAGACCTCATCTTTCGGAAGCCGTACTGTACCGATGACAAGTACTTCCCCCTCTCCAAGTACCACACGAGTCTAACATTTACCATCTTTTCGTGTGTGTGTGTGTGTGTGTGTGTGTGTGTGTGTGTGTGTGTGTGTGTGTGTGTGTGTGTGTGTGTGTGTGTGTGTGTGTGTGTGTGTTCAAGTTCAAGTTCAAATGTTTATTGCCAATCAATTACAACATTTAATTATCTTAATAAACTGAATAAATGGCACAGTCTGCCGAGCCAGGACTCCATGGCAGACAGACTTGCTATTGTAACATACACACCTATTATAGACTCATACAACAACTGTTTAACCTACACAGTAGGTTACACACTCACACCTACATACACACAAATATTAATTATTGTGGCATACGATATATTACACACTTGCATATACACATACAAAAATTTATTATAATATGCAGTGCAATAATTTACACATGTACCGATAGCTTTACATGTTAATACATAAGTTATGGGTGTAAGATTTGTTATGTTCTTGTGTGTGTGTGTGTGTGTGTGTGTGTGTGTGTGTGTGTGTGTGTGTGTGTGTGTGTGTGTGTGTGTGTGTGTGTGTGTGTGTGTGTGTGTGTTGTTGTTGTTGTTGTTGTTGTTGTTGTTGTTGTTGTTGTTGTTGTTGTTGCTGTTGTTGTTATTGATAATGATGACGATGATGGGGGATGACAGTGATTTGTTGTTGGTAATAACGTAGTTTTTAGTCTTTTTTTTCTGTTGTTTCATTAAAGTCTATAAAGGGTAGAAGGTTACTGAAATAAAGGCAAAATTGTCTTTAGGAGGTAAAAAATTAAACCCACACACCCTGGAAGGTCACGAGTGAGGTATCTTTGGCTGTATCCTTTCTGATACGTACTAATGGTAGACGCACAGCCTCAATTTCCCTCCACACAACACAACACAACACAACACAACACAGCACAGCACAGCCTGGCGATGACTTCATGCCGCACAAACCAAGAGGCAGCCACGGATCTCTCTAATGAACAGCTAACCTTGAACTATCCAAATTCTCTGAATGTTACCAAGCAAACCTCATAATGAACACCACTCAAACTTTTCTAATAATAGCTGTTGTCCAGGCTCTCTTCATTGAACTGAGATTCTATCCGGTTATCTAATGCAAACATTTGATGATATCACATTAGACAAAAAAACGCTTTACGCTTTACTTTTAAATAGCAAATCTTTATCTCAAACTGTTACGATCGGCAGCTCTTATGTAGTACATTAGGTTAGGTGGGTTTGGATTGGTTGGGTTGGGTTTGTTAAGTCAGGTTTGGCTAGGTTAGGTTAGGTTAAATTTGGTTAGTTTAGGTTAGGTTTGGTTAGGTTTGGTTGGATTAGGTTTAGGTTAGTTGGGTTAAATTAGGTTAGGTTAGGTTTGGGTCATGAACCTCACAGACTACCTCACTTAAAATAATACAATCGTGTTCACTCCACGTCTTACCCACGTCTCTGTATCATCCAAACAGCCTCCATGGGAAAACAAGTACAACACCAGCCTGGCCAATCGTGTCTCCCTAAAAGATATTATACACTTGCGTATTTCATCCATGAACATTGTACTGTTATCATGTTCGTTTATCACCATTCTAACATTTTTCTATTGTTCTTATTGTTATTGTTGGTGGTAGTGTTATCGCAGTAATATAGGCAATAATAATAATAATAACAACAACAACAATAGTAGTAGTAGTAGTAGTAGTAGTAGTAGTAGTAGTAGTAGTAGTAGTAGTAGTAGTAGTAGTAGTAGTAGTAGTTATGAATATACTAGTATTAATGTAGTAACAATAATGTCATTTATTACATCAGAATAGAAACAACTTTTTTGTGACATATGTAGATGTTAGACACTATTTCTTTTTAATATTACTTATACGCAGCAAACTAATCTATTCTTGGAGCTTTTGCTGGTTTGTTGTCTCCACTGTACATTTTTCTCACCTTAGCACACACACACACACACACACACACACACACACACACACACACACACATCAGAGTCTCACCGTGCGAAACAAACACAACAGTACGACCCACCTGTCTATTAAATACCGCTCAGCTCAGAACACTCTACACTTTCAATTACCTTCTGTTTGTCATTCTTATCTTGATGTGTTTGATTCTTTACGCATTTATAAACACATCAAATCTTGTTCTTATGTTTAAGGTGTCCAACTGGATTTAGTTTAATTATCGGTTGTTATTCATGTTGTTATTGTTAGTGGTGGTGGTGGTGGTGGTGGTGGGGCTGGTGGTGGTGGTGGTGGTGGTGGTGGTGGTGGTGTGTGTGTGTGTGTGTGTGTGTGTGTGTGTGTGTGTGTGTGTGTGTGTGTGTGTGTGTGTGTGAAGGACTCTGGATTAACCAAGGGCGATAACAACATTGCATTGTCGTGATTCTCTCTCTCTCTCTCTCTCTCTCTCTCTCTCTCTCTCTCTCTCTCTCTCTCTCTCTCACACACACACACACACACACACACACACACACACACACACACACATAAACAAATAAACAAACAACAACTTACTGGGTTTGACAAGTTCTGAATGGTTTATCTCAGGTACGTTTTCTGACACAGTGGGAACGCAGACGCTGACACTACCTCCACCACCTTCGCCGCCTCCACCTTCGTCTTGCCGACTCTCCTGCCTCATCTCACTGGGCTGGCGATCTGTCCTGCTTCCCGCCACACGCTAACAGTAAACACAAGGTGCGATACAGACAGCTGTGTTAGTCTAGCGTTAATCTTCCCGCGTCACAGCCTCAGTCAACGCTACACTGACTCGCGCTTGATTACGCTGTTGTGCCGCCACTCGCTGCCAACGCCTGAGTGTCCACAATGGTACACGTACACCACGACACTGCCTCGCCACGCCACCACATGAGATAATCCAGGCATTCCCCCCCAACTGTCACTCACTCACCACCACCTCCACCACCACCACCACGGTCATACTCTCCCTCCACTCTCTCTCTTGAAAACTTAAGATGACACACTTGACTAGTACTTTATATCTTACAACAACAACAACAACAACAACAACAACAACAACAACAACAATAACTACTACTACTACTACTACTACTACTAATAATAATAATAATAATAATAATAATAATAATAATAATAATAATAATTATAACAATAACAATAACAATAATAATATTTTAAACCTATTACAACTTTTACTAATACTACTTTTTTCTTTTTACGGTAAGGCCTATAGCTCCTGTAGGCACACTTGAAGAGTATGTAGGATGCGCTGTTCAGCTTCCGCCCATTAGTGGTGCAGGCAATTTTATTAATAGTGGTACCCATATTAGGGCCCATATCACCACCCAAGCACATCTTTGGTGTAACCACCTAGAACCTGGGTATCATGGTGACATGTAGCTAACTTTAAACCACTTGACTACTACTACTACTACTACTACTACTACTACTACTACTTGTTTCCTTATAATTAGTGACTTGATTAATTAAAGGTGGTGGGAGTTCTTTGCATTGCTGGAGTGACTGACTGACTGGCTGGTGGCTGGACAAGACTAGATCATGTAGGTCATAAGGCGCCTCAAAACGGTAGAACTTTTAAACAATCTCAAAAACTAAGAAATGTAATGTCGGTATAATGTTAATCCTTCTACTATACGCTCTCTCTCTCTCTCTCTCTCTCTCTCTCTCTCTCTCTCTATATTTCTACTACTTATTTACTTTTTTATTTATGTAACTCCGCCTTTCAGTTTCAGGGAAGCGTGTAGAATTAAATCTCTCTGTATCATCATTATTGTCGTTATTGTCGCCATTATCACTATCGCCATTATCACTGCAGCCCTTACCAATGCCTGCACACACACACACACACACACACACACACACACACACACACACACACACACACGAGTGGGCGGGAAGACACCCAAGGGCATGACATAACTGAAGCCCCACCAATGCCATCCAACACACACACACACACACACACACACACACACACACACACACACACACACACACACACACACACACACACACACACATTCCATGGTGTTGTGTCTCGATAGGTGGTATAGTGAAACAGTGAAAGGTGCTGAGGTGTGGAAGATACAGTGAAACAAACAAGTACAGTAGGGTGCAGCACCTTAACACGTACTGTGAACGGTAATGTGTGTAGATGCATGTAGTGAAACAGTGAGAGGCTCTGTAACCTTGGTGTATACACTGAAACATGCAAAGAGCCACGCTGTGTCCTGACTGAGACAGTGAAGACACAGTGTGGGTCCTAATAAAGTGAGACACAACAAAACTGTGTTCCTACAGTAAAGCAGCGAGCAGTGCCTGGCGTGCACTGACAGGGTGATGCAACGGTTACCTGGTGGATACAGTGAAACGTACGTGAATGGTGTTCTTACGGTGAAACATGACAGTAGTACTCTAGCAGGTACAGTGAGACACAGTGACCCGTGAAGTATTGAACGTTTACATTAATATTGCCATAAAAAACATAACGTAGGGAAGGCTGCAGCACGCCAGTATGGCCATACGCGGCAGTTAGTCCTTCAATAAATGATGATAAGTGTGATTCCGTTACAGAAAAACGTATTAATGAGGAGACTCGCTCAGCACAGCAACACTTCTCTCACTCCCATGGTTCGTGGTTATCCAAGGTCGAAAAACCAACAGAAACACTTTTAGCCTTCCACTGGCAGAGAGATTAAAGAGAAAAAACGTGAAATAATCCTTGAAAGTGAGTGACTTGTGGCAATGCTCACTGATTGGCTAGAGAAGAAAGGGAACGGGAAGACTGCAGCCCAAGCGGGAACATGCACGTGCACTGGGTTCACTTGTCTCCCTACAAGCAGGCCTTATATTATAGACCCCACCCCACTGCCTTCCCGAGTGGAGGCCACATGATGAGTGGTGAGAGGCAGTGTTGCCAACCTTTACAGACGTCTCCGCCCTACACACCTACTGAAATTACCCTACATTTGCCTTCATTACCCTACGACTCAGGATGAAAATAAGAGTAATTCCATGACCAATTTTGACTCATACCAGAAACAGAAGAAACCATATGCACTTTCATATTTCCTTAAAAACTAAAGTTTTAATTATTTATTTGCATTTTTAATGCATACGAGCTTCGATGTATTATGTAGATTATATTGCTCAGGATTATTTACCTTCTTTCTACAATCACAATTATACTTACATAATAATAGCAGGTAACTCATGGTCAATCTTTATCTAGATGATGACTTTATGGTTATAGAAATCAACACATAAAAATAATTTAATGACTGTTTTTAACCCATACCAGACACCGAAGAAACTACTTTTATTCTTTTCTTAACAAAACAAAAGTGTAAACTACATGTGAGCAATACAAGAGCTTATTATCTCTATAATCACGAATCAGTAACCGCTTAATTTGAGCGTGGGAAAGAAAAAAGAATAATATCTCCAAGCTGCACGTGGCTTTACGTATGAACGTGTATTATCACTACACATTACGTACTTTGGTTAACTATACCATCTCCCGGGCGTTACATAACTACGGGAATAGACAATTAAAATTAAAGGTATATTTTTTAAGCATAATTCCTATTGATTTACATAATATACCTTTTTCTGCAAAATACCTACCACGCTTATCAAAATGTTCTAATTACCCTACGTTTTGCTCAAATTCTGTAAAATTACCCTATCGCCCTACAGACCAGATTTGAGGCTAAATTACCCTACGCGTAGGGTAATTACCCTACGGTTGGCAACACTGGTGAGAGGGTATGGGCCACGCCTAGAGCTATGGTGGAGGTGGCTGGGAGCGCAGAACGGACCTTCTTATTGGTCACTCACTAACTCTTCTGACAATTCTTGCAGCCAATACGAGTAAGCAGTGCATGTGAGAAGCTCAGCTGGAGTGATGCAGGACTGGTTATACTCGTATGTCTGTCATCTAGGCGGGAAGGGGCGTGAGTTGGTGGAGGAAGGAGGCTACCAAGTGTCCATGTAAATTCAACAGCATCCGGTTCAAGAAGCTTTGTATCACCATAGAGACCGTTTTCTTCCCGCTGGACGCAGTTAATACTTCGGCCAGGGAAGGTGAATTAGGAAAAGTTGCCGCAGACCCAGTGGCTGAAGAAGGGGACAAGGAAGGGCGTCGCTCTCTACTGCTTTACTCCCATCTTCCTTATTTCCTTCCTTTTCTTTTCTTTGACACAGTTTTGTATCACCTTCATTCACGCTTACCTAGTTTCATTGGTCTTTTCATTTATTTTTTCTCTTATACTTCTTAAAAATGTTCCTTTCTCTCATTCCTGTTATTTTCTTTAGTGCAGGTTCGCTCCTCCGACAGGAACTGCCGCTGGTATAGGCCTGATGGCTTCTTGCAGTCTCCCTTATTTTCTTTATCTTCCTCCCCTTCTTTTAAGTTCAATTCACACTTTTCTTTGTCCATTTTAGCAAATTATGTTCGCTAACGAGGAATATTGAATTCAGCAACACCTGCAAAGCATTGGAAGACTGCAAAGTGACTTATCTTTTTGGACCATTCTGTGTTTATCTATGTTGTGTCACAGCTTGGTGGCTTTGTGGGGAAGCCCTTGAGTAAGTAAGTAGTGTTCCTATTTCGCTCAGTTCCTTAATAGTTTTGACGTAAAGGTACACCACTTGTTTTCTCTGGATGGTCTTCCGCATGCAGCAACACGTCACTGTCAATACTGGATCAGTATTTCACGGAAAATTTCTTGCAAAGTCATTAATTATGGTAGACGAGCTGCGGCACTTCAGACTTGTAGGGCTCGGAACGTGTGTGCAACGAGAGGCAAACTCAAGAAACGTGTGACGTCTCAGGCCAGAGAAGGGGAGAAAGGGGACTTGTGTTAGGAGGGTGCGGGGTCGTGGGGGGGGGGAGTGTAGAGGAAGAAGAAAAGGGTTGGAATTACGAAGGAGGTACGGATTATTTACGAAGAAGAAAATTGAAGGCAACATGCCCGCCACGTGTCGTAGCGCTGCTTGGTGAGCGCGAGCCACGCACTTTGTTGGCGCTGCCATTGAAGCTTCGTTGACAATATTACTGGAATGCCGAATGGAGTCGCGCGCTACCCATGCAACAAGCGAGCTATTTGCGACAAGCTAAAGGCAATAAGAATGTCAGTGAATTCATTTAAAGGCAACTAACGCGCGACTGTTTGCGTGGCAACGTGTGAAAGCCTCCATGTAACTTCAATATTTACGATAGACGAGGCTGGTGGGAAACGCTGCTAAGGTGTTGCGTGTCGAAGGGACCTAAGATGAAGGATGGAAGCAAGGGTTATGAAGGAGCAAGGCATAAGAATATGGAGATCGGTGTTAGGACTAAGTTGTAGATGAAGCAATAAATCATAAACTAATTCTATTTAAGGAAATGATGCTCACAATTATATGCGCAGCATTAAGTTTGAGAGCAGTGATCCGTGAACGTCGACATACTAAAGGAACAAATCATGCATATGTTCTGAAGAGTGCAATAAACACATCATAGACATCACAACACATATACGATATAACCTGAGTTCACTAACATTTCCCAGCCAAACAGTTCCGCCGCATCACACAGCGATTACCCAACTAACGCTTAGATAACACTGGAAGATGAGATGAAAGCGGAACACTGATAGCAAGGCAGAGCTCCCCATTCAAGGACCTCGCTCTCACCACGGACACGATAGCTCCATTGAGCCACACAAGTCATCACGTCAAAGCTGGGGATAGCGGTGATGCTGGGGAAAAATAAATAAATACTAATAGCACAGCAGCGAAGGGCCATAAGACGGTCGCCTCTGTTCACCTTTCTTGACACAGAATGACGGAGAGAGAGAGAGAGAGAGAGAGAGAGAGAGAGAGAGAGAGAGAGAGAGAGAGAGAGAGAGAGAGAGAGAGAGAGAGAGAGAGAGAGAGAGAGAGTCCATTTACCGATGTTATCTATATTAGCATTATAAAGGATCATATAATATATAGTATACAAGTATAGTATAGGCTGAGTTTATTGCGCAAAAATTATTGTACAGACCTGGGAACGAAAACAAGCATGCCTATACGGCCAAACGTTAGGCCTACATACCAAAATTATGTAAACACGGCCATATGAATCACACACGTACATAAACAAGCCTAATAAATATTTGTAAGTTTGCGAACAGAGAGAGAGAGAGAGAGAGAGAGAGAGAGAGAGAGAGAGAGAGAGAGAGAGAGATAGTCAGTCACAATGCTCCACCTTTTAAGTAACACTGATACATAATTCTGGACCAATTGGTAAAGTGTGGTATGTAACACTAACTCGACTGGGACGGCCAGGCTCTAGTGACATAAACACGACTCCTACATTATTAACCCCTTCAGTTCCAGGACGAGTTTTCATATTCATTCTGGTTACTATTTAGCGTTTTTATATAGCTTCAGAAACTTATGTGGGGATTAAAGTAGTGAAGACTGTGGCCATCAAACTTCTTACCTCCATAGACCTTTTCTAATGTAAATAAAATCGTCTAACTATACCCAAAAATCAAGGTAAAAATGCCTGGCAATACTGAAGAGGTTAAAGGGAGAAACAGTCTTGAGAACTCGGCTATTCAACTGTGTAGCCTTATAAAATGGTGGTGGGAGAGCAAAAATGTTTCTGAATATACGCTCCCATTAAGTTTTTGGTATTTCTAGTTCAATAATACAATACGTTACAAGGCACGCCAGTTGTCAGCCATGTATTCAAAGGGAAGTATGCATAGAAGTGTGTTGCGTTAACTGCGATTAGCGTAACATGTAATCTCCCCCACCGGGTCAAAAGTCATTACTTGCCCCAGTCCCAGGTGTGGACAAACTACGGCCCGCGAGCAGCATGCGGCCACCGATGGAATTCATGCGGCCCGACAAATGTTAGTAAATTTGAAAGAGCAAGTTAATAAACAACACCAAATAGTATTGTGAGCATTTCATTTTCTTCCCGCAAGTGTGCACATGCGTGTGAGAATGGCTTTTTCTTTAGAAGCCTTTAATTTTGTATTTTAAATATTAATGATTTTGGGTTAATATAGTATGCGGCCCTATAAGATTGTGATTCTTTTAATGTGGCGCTAGCACTGAAAAGTTTGCATACTGTGTGTATATATATATATATATATATATATATATATATATATATATATATATATATATATATATATATATATATATATATATATATATATATATATATATATATATATATATATATATATATATATATATATATATATATATATATATATATATATATATATATATATATATATATATATATATATATATATATATATATATATATATATATATATATATATATATATATATATATATATATATATATATATATACACACACACACACACACACACACACACACACACACACACACACACACACACACACTAAATAAATAAATAAATAAATAAATATATGTGAGGAGAGAGAGAGAGAGAGAGAGAGAGAGAGAGGGGGGGCATAGACAGATGAATGAGTGCGTGTGAGCTGCAGGTTGAGGCATCCGGACGGGCAAAATAAACTAATAAAAATATAAATTAGATGAAAAATAATATATAAGATTTAATGCATAAATAGATATATCTAGGAAAAATTATTAAGTAAACGATAACGATACCGGTGACACGATAACGAAGCGATAATCACGATTACGAGACGGTGTCAAGAAAAGGAAACGATAACGAGGAGATATTGAAGCAGGTTTTCCCCGGCATTACATATAACTACTGCATTAATAATAATAAGAATAAGAATAATAATAATAATAATAATAATAATAATAATAATAATAATAATAATAATAATAATAATCACTGCCACTCACCCACAGACACATGTTGAGGCGCGGTCACACTTGCCCAGCACGTCGAGATAATGGCGTCATTGTATAACTTTTTGTCCTGTTAAATCGTTTTCATTTTCTGAAAATTGTCCAATTTTTTAAACCTTCCCCGTGACTCATGCACACAGTCATTCCTCTGCCCTTCCTGTCGAGTGCAAACAAACATGACTCCGACCTTCAGGTGGCGGTGGCTTCTTTGCACTGTCACGCCAACCACACGTGCCCAATGTTTTCAGTGCCGGCACGTCGAGAGGCAAAGTCTTTACTGAGGCACTGGCGCGTCACTTCTGTGCTGCCGGAAACAAGGGGGACCACTTAAGGACGACGTATAGATAGATACTCTGGTCTGGTCTATAGGCCATACTGTAATATAGGTCTTGGCTTGCGTGCACTCAGACATGTCTATCGAGGATGAAGCGTTGCGTCCATAAAGGAACTGAATCTTGCAGGTAGCAGATACAGGGAGGGATTCGGGACATAGGGAAGACACTCACCACAATGGCAGTGAGCCAAACAGTGAGCAGGATGCTCCATTGCAGACCGTGAAATGCGAAAATTGTAGAGTTATAAATGCATATGCTGAAATTAATACCAGCACATCCGTGAAAGTTTAATATCAATTTAAATAAGTGTAAAATATCAAATGTTATAATAAGTCTTCTCCCCCTTGCAGAATGTGTGTGTTTCACTGTTTGATCTGCTGCAGTCTCTGACGAGACAGCCAGACGTTACCCTACGGAACGAGCTCAGAGCTCATTATTTCCGATCTTCGGATAGGCCTGAGATCAGGCACACACTACACACCGGGACAAGGTCACAACTCCTCGATTTACATCCCGTACCTACTCACTGCTAGGTGAACAGGGGCTACACGTGAAAGGAGACACACCCAAATATCTGCACCCGGCCGGGGAATCGAACCCCGGTGTGTGTGTGTGTGTGTGTGTGTGTGTGTGTGTGTGTGTGTGTGTGTGTGTGTGTGTGTGTGTGTGTGTGTGTGCCGTCAGCTCCGTCAACTGTTTAAACCAGCCTGTATCTACGACACGCAAAGCTGTGCACATGGTCTCTACGAGACAAGTGTTGGTCAGAGAGTGTCTAACACTTCACAAATTACCGCTGCTCGAACTTAAAGGCCACCGAGATGATCAGCCGAATTCCCAAGAGCGTTACTCATGATAACACTGCAGAAATTTTGCTACAAGCCTATCATTAGAGCCGTAAAAACACCCTCAAAATTCGGAAAGCGTGGTAGAAGTGCTTCGGAATATAATACTATACTCGCATCGCACAGCTCACCAAGAGAGTCAGTACAAATAATGCCACGATGGGGAATATTCCGAATGGATATTAATGAAAGTCACAATATATAAGACTCTAGCACTTCAAAGCAGCCGCAATGTACAATAACAGTGCCATAACGCGTACAACAGGAAACTGACTGGACTCAAAGTCGACACAACTGAACGGCGCTTCTCAAACACGGAGCCGCTGTTCCCTACAGAGTGGTGAAGATGAAGAATTCAGTACGAGTTAATTTCGGCTTAACTATGACACTTTTGTTTCTTACTGTTCATAACGACCAGGAACTCCTCTCTCTCTCTCTCTCTCTCTCTCTCTCTCTCTCTCTCTCTGACGAAGATTAGTTAAATAGCCTTATTCAACGATGTGTTTGAGAGAGAGAGAGAGAGAGAGAGAGAGAGAGAGAGAGAGAGAGAGAGAGAGAGAGAGAGAATGGCTTGATAGCGATATAAATCATCCTCCAGACGGCAGCAGGTGCAGCGGCGTGTAACAGGATTGGGCTTTCAATATGATTTACACTTTAGTGATAAGAGAACCGATGTTCTTCTGATGTTGCTAACTGCCCTTCCTCCCGTGGCCTCGCTGTACAAGACTTTCTTCTTTCTCTCGCCTCTATTCCATCCACCTCCCTATTGCAAGAGTTAGCCAGTACTCTCAATTATTCAACCCTTCCTCTGGTAAACTATGGAACTATATATATATATATATATATATATATATATATATATATATATATATATATATATATATATATATATATATATATATATATATATATATATATATATATATATATATATATATTTCCACCTATACTATAACCTGAACTCATTTATGAGGAAGGATTCAGGACATTTATCCCATGCATTTGGCTATCTCTCTCGACCGTGATCGGCGACCGACACTTCAGTGGACCTTTTATTTAATCGCAAATTTTGTTGTCCTTGGCCGCTTCCCCTCCTACATGAGAAAAAAAAATCACGCACACACACTTTACTTCAGTGTGATGATAAACCAAGGACTGGCTGGCGTGTACCATTATGTATATTGACTTCATTACACTCATATGACGTATAGGTAATCTATATGAATAGCGCTTAACACTCCCTATACTCGTTGTTTCTTTTGCGCATATAAGATAAAATATCACTCTGCCTCCTTATCCACCTTCGTGACCACTTAGCTCCGCGTCTCAGAAACACTGAAGCTCTTCAGTGTCAGTCTGGCAATTATTGTTTTGAAGAGAACGATTTTTCTTTTTCTTTTTTCTAACAAGAGGGGAAGCCGACCAAGGGCAACAAAAGATAAAAAAAAAAAATGGCCCACTTGAATGCCAGTTCCCTTAGAGATAAAAAAAAAAAAAAGAATTAGCCAAAAGTCTGAGACAAATGTCTTGAAACCTCCCTCTTAAAGAAGTCAAGATTGGTAACACAGCGGTTAATTGTCAACGCAAACAAGGAAAGCACTGTGTAGGAAATGGAAGGAAAAGAAGACGTGTTTCTCGCACTCTATCAGTAAAGTAATATTGCTGGAAAAAGTAGTGAACCAAAATGATGCATCATGTGAAAAGTTAATATTGATGATCACAAGTGCCAATAACATCACGTGAGTGAGCTGCAGTCTTCCAACTGAATAATTACAACACAGCATTTGGGAGTGAAAGAAGGAAAATTAACTAAAACCGAAAAAAAAAAAAAACATTGACAGGAAGGAAAAGTATTCACTACTTGATTTAGCAAATCATATCCTTCAAGTAGTTAATGTGTTGTGAGTTATTTATCAGACTTTAGATAAAACAAGCCTAGCGACGATTTCTATAGTAATGCAGTAAACCGCGGTTGTCACTCCCGCTTCACACTGACAACAAACCGCCACCAATGTACGTACACTATACATACACACATCCTACTTTGTGAGTTTATAAAGTTGTATCTTGTAAAATGAGCGTCATGCTAGCGAGCCGCCATTATTTTTCTCTACTTGAAGTTTACGGGTTTTGAAGTATTTCGTAAGGTTTTGATGAAAGATTAACAAGATTCATACATTATCAACAGAAGAAGAAGAAACTCTTGAAAACCCAGCTAATTATCTCCGTGGCCTTAGAAAATACTCATGGTGAGAGAACAAAGCATTTTACAATAGTCTAATGCGTTGCCTCGGCCACTGACACTCACTCCCCATCCCATGCAAAAACACACGGTGACACACACACAGCTGCCCGTATCAAAGCTGATGAGTATAATTAAAGCACGTGTGCTGCATACCTTACCACACATGTGCCACCACCACTGCCTATTAATGGAAAGGATGTCCCTCCTTTGCCAAATATGGAAATTTGTCTCCTTAGACGTTTTTAGGAATTGCTAAATTTGCTCTATTTCGGATTCCCGACTAACTAAACCAAAACAAACTTAATCTAAGCTAACCTAACGCTCAAACTAATCTAATCTTACCTAAACATAATCTAAGTCTGTTTTTGGCCCCATGTGTTGATATTCAAAGGCATCACTACGAGTCAATAACAGCCGGCAGCGCGGGAAGTTTATAAAAAAAAAAAAAAAAAAAAACAAGCGTAAAGTACAGTGAGTATATTAGCGCAACATACAATTACTCTCCAGGACAGGTAGTAAACATTTCCCACGGAAACTTGTGCCTTCATCTTGTACATTCTTTATTTTAAGTGTACAGGAATATTGCATACTTCATTACTTGCTCTCTCTCTCTCTCTCTCTCTCTCTCTCTCTCTCTCTCTCTCTCTCTCTGTGTGTGTGTGTGTGTGTGTGTGTGTGTGTGTGTGTGTGTGTGTGTGTGTGTGTGTGTGTGTGTGTGTGCACTATGAACTGTCAGATTTTTGCCATTAAATACAAATCTCAAAATGTTTTTTTTTTTTTTAATCAAAGTCAACGGTTTGTACCTATATTGTTATTGTGAAGGAAAAATGTATAATGGTAATTTGCACTTTCTTCCAAGGCACTTCTGGTTATTGTAAAAGAAATATCAATGGAATATTGGCAGGTATGTTATCCTCTATTTTTCATCTTTGTCTTTCACTGTAGTCTGCAGCAGCCACAATATACCTTCTCTGTCCATCCCTGCACCATTCAAGCTGTATTGCTACACAATGATCTGCTCTACTCTCACTTTTCTCAATAATGCATCCCACACACCTTCAATTGTTGCTTCCTCTCTTAGGTTACCAATCAGTAGCAATCATTATTTATATGCATATTCTGTTTCCAAAATCACACCTTTCTCTTTATTCATTTTGTATATCTTCACACATTTCTTTTTAAATTAAGGCATTTTGAAAAATAAAAGTAGTAGTATGTATGTACTGTATGTACTTGTAAGACATATGTATGTACTCATATTTGCTCATTTTATCATTAATTCTCCACAAAGGCACTTCGAAAGTTGTCCACTGTACAGTTACTTAAAAAAAAAAAAAAAAAAAAATCTCTTCATTCATAGTCATTCAGCATGAGAAAAATAATCATTGTTTGCATCAAATCAGTTACACAAATCTTCAGCATTCCTTCTTCAAAATACTATATGATGTGTCACACAATTCAGGAATCCCAGGCCTCTAATTTGGAAATTTCTGATCACAACACTTCTATATTAATTCTTCTTAATGGAATTCATGACCCTTACTGCATACACTGTTACAATGTGAGAATCAGGAGACCCTTTCAAACCACAACCACAATAAATCTTCTAGAGCATTAAACAAACTCCTAAAATTCAGCACCTCATCACCTCCTCAATAAATATCTGACCACCAGGTGCAGAACACTTGCACAACACAGCCAGAACACCTTTACTGCTCCATATGATGTGAAATGTAAAATTATTAAATAATCTTGCTTCCCATGTACAAATGTATTTCCTTACCATTCATCTACAAATGATATTGAGCCGTCAATGTGAACAATAACCTATTTCATGCAGGGAGGCGGTGGCATAATGGATAAGGTGGAGAGTGTGAGATCGGGCAGACGTCCATGTGTAGGTTCAAATCCCACCACGTGCTGTCTTGAAACTGTCATTTGTCAAGTTGCTTAAAGTTATCTACATGTCACCATGATATCCAGGTTCTAGGTGGAGATGTAATTGCCTTACACACTCTTCAAGTAGACCTACAGGCACTACAGGCTGTAACATAAAAAAATAAAAATAAAAAATAAATAAATAAAAAACTATATCATTGAAACATTCACACCAGTTTGAACTCAACAGTGAATGGCATCCTTCCATACAAACACTTCCATTAGCTGGATTGTGATACTTTATACTTATGAAAAGTTTACTGTTTGTTTCTGTCTGTGTTTTCCTTATAAAATCTATCAGTGATTTCCTTTTCATGACATGATGAAAACATTAGGTAATAATATGCAGGATTCAGTTATTTTATCCATAAATTCTAAGCTGCATATGAGGTCATAGTTAATGCATGCTTGAGTCCTTGTCTGCATTTACATCCAAGGACACATTTAATATCCATTTTTTAATAAATAGATTAGTTCAAAATCTTTCCTAAATGGTTTCTAAGTTTCCATCAATGTGGTTCAGGAAATCTAACAAGTCACTCAAGATTCCCCTTGATTATTTCCACTTGACTACGAGGAAACACATTTCTCTCTTACAAGTGTATTCATCTCTGAAATTCCTTGCCTACATAAGTCACTGAAATTCACATCCTGGCATCTAATTCTAGCAATTAATGCGGCATTCTTCAAGATTCTTTGGGATACCATTTATTTCAATTGGATGGATATCATTTGATGTGGTTCATGAAGCACATCATGTGTGCAAACAGTCTCAGTTACTGGAACAATGCTATCAATGTGCTAAGATTGACATTTAAAATAAAACCATTAATTATACTGTAAAAGAAATAAAAACAAAAATTTTGGTAATCAGGCAAATAATACTTCAAATTTTGCAGAACATAGTTATAAAAAAGCAGTTCACTCCAAACTGAGGAAATACAGAACACATCTGAGAACCACACCAAGCATCTGTATATGGCAAGAGGCAGTGTGCTCCTGGTGCACTTCTATGCCTGTACTACTAAATAAACAAGTGTGGCTTCTCCTTCTATCACTCAGCTTGACTTGACTTGGGGAAGCCCACCAGGTGAGTATATCAGATGACAATGTGACTCACAAAATTTCCTAACTGAAAAGCTCTTCATCCTCTGCTGGTTATTGTATGTGCTTAATCTCTTAAATCATGTTAATATAAACTTTACTTCATGCAACACCTTCATCAGATCACAACTTTTATGTTTTTTCTTTCTTCCATTATGGAAGTGAACCCTTTCCTTCAATACCTCTTGAATATTCACCTTTGTGCAAATTACTGTACCTACATGTAATTCATGAGTAGAGAATACTTATTAGGTTTTTGTCTTTAAGTGAACTTATAATGCCTTAGGTTGATTTTTATATTTCATCTTATTTTATTTTATTTACATATTTTCATTATTTCTTTTATATTTTCTGGTCACTGGATGTTACAGTTAACCACACAACTGCCTGACACATTTTTGCTGTACTCTTGTATGCCACTCATCAGCACATGTCAAAGTTAAAGCAGTAATTAATTGCAGACAGCAGTAATAAAGATCATATTTTTTACATTCTTGGCAAGGCAATGCTTTAACCAGCCTGTTGCTCACCCACACTGGGACTGTCTCTTTACCTATTAAACACATATATATGTAGACAATTATTGAAAAATTCCATCAGAAAGCAATAAAGTTCTTTCCAGACTTTCAGAACTTCTTGGCATAGTATTCAGATTGCTCAAGGATAACTGAGCTAGCTATGGAAGATAAAAAAGAAATTTATACATTGCTGCATGATTCTGAGGGCCTAGCATACCTACACCAGATTTCCAAGAGAAACATCAACAACCTCTATGGGCACCTACTGAAACTAGTTATCTAAGCTAGACAACAGACCACTGATATCAATTAAGTTACAAGTTCTCACTTAGTCATTTAAACTGCACCTACAACTGACACATTCTAATCTCACTATGAAAGACATGTGAAAAGATCACCTTTTATCCTCTTACCTAGCTACCTCATAAGTGACCACATATAAATACCCCAAACAGTATATCATGCTGACACACAAAAATACATCTTCTGGTGCAAAATACAGTGTACTTCATTGCTATAAATGTCAGTTCTGTTCCCAATTATAAAAATATCTACAGAATGTGTTACAAATAAGAGGCAATTAGATTAGGTATATTAAGATAAAAAAAATAATAATAATAATGAACTGTGGTGCTAATGAGATGCATGCAAAACAAAGAAACACAAATTTGTAGGTTTGGTAATCAAAGTGAGGAACATCTGATTCTGTTAATCTATCAACATAAGTGCAGGAAAATAAGGGATGATGATTATGATAATAGGTGAGTGCAATAATGAAGCAACATACTGACCAGTGTGACATGGATACATATCTTAGAAGTGGTCATAGTAGGGATAAAATTACAAGGGTATGGGATGCAAAAGGCAGCTGTTGTCTATCATCTGAGCCAACTTCATTACATAACAGTTTGGTAATGTCAGCCCAGTAACAAAAAAAAAAATAATAATAATAAATAAATAAATAAATAAATAAATTACATGCTTAGCAGGGGAAAAAATTGTTGCTGATGAATCTCCTTAACAATGTCTGACTTATGGGATTGAGAATATTGCCAGCCTCCATTCAGTGAGTGTACAATATCAATCTTCCCTTCAGTACATTTCCCCTTTGATTTATTTCCCTCATGTACATTTTATCCCTTAAACTTTTTTCCTTATTCCTTGCTTTGCACCATTAACTTCACCTACATAGCCCTTAACATAAAATACCAACAGTAATTTCATAGGGTCCATATTTTACTACCACACCAAACAGCTTTCATATCATGGGAAGAAATTACTCAAATATTCACTAGAGAAAAACAAGTAAATAAAAGGAAATACACAGATGGGAAACCTGTCTAAGCAATAAATTAAAAGAGCAAAAAATGACCCTGGATAATCTGTCGCTGGATAAAAGTGAAATATCATTAAGGGTTAAAAAACATAAAAAGTACAGGCATTAGAATAGCAAAGATGAATGAGAAATGACCAGAGAGAGCGCCTGCCACTGGATACAAGACGAGAATCACGCACAAGTGGGAAAATGATCAACCCGTCACAGGTGCCAGCTGGTCCGCGGCAGGTAAGACAAATGCACTCCACTCACCTAACTCTTCGTCCGACCTGCTGCTGTCCAGAAGGCCTCTCCTCTCCATCCTGACGGCGACATTCAGTTCCATCCGTGCATCAGGAACAGACAATTCTCATGAGTGCTACACAAGATGAACGCTGACAGTATAAGCCACCGCACATAATGACCTTGCCTACGTGGAGTACTATTGTTGCATCTTAGATTCCTTTCCTGTACGGTTTTACTTATAGCACATTTATCTTTAATGACAATTTTGCACCTTCCCCGCCTTTTCTGTGACTAGATTTATGCACCGTTAGTTTCCGTGACAGTTTTCTCTCAGCTCTCTTCATTCTTCAATACAACACAACGATGGCAATTTCGGCTTCGGTTTAATCGGTTATCGGTACCTCGATGCATGATTCGGCTCCTTTATTGTTTTTTATTATTATTATTATTATTATTAGTAGTAGTAGTAGTAGTAGTAGTAGCAGTAGTAGTAGTAGTAGTAGTAGTAGTAGTAGTTGTTGTTGTAGTAGTAGTAGTAGTAGTAGCAGCAGTAGTAGTAGTAGTAGTAGTAGTAGTAGTAGTATTAGTTATTATTATTATTATTATTATTATTATTATTATTATTATTGTTATTATTATTATCATTATTATTGTTATTATTATTATTATTATTATTATTATTATTATTATTATTATTATTATCATTATAATTTTTATTATTATTATTGTCGTCGTTGTTGCTGTTGTTGTACTACTACTACTACTACTACTACTACTACTACTACTACTACTACTGCTGCTGCTGCTACTGCTACTATGACTACTACTACTACTATTACTACTACTACTAGTACATACGTACGTACGTACGTACTACTACTACTATTACTACTATCATCATCATCGTTCCCAAGGCTCGATGATGGATTTATTTAGTTCCTTGATTCACTGTTGAGTCTTACTTTCTCGAGAAACAAATTATCAGTGTTTGAAAATCATTGAAGTCACCTAATTAATTCATGTTCTTATATAAGTAGGCCATGATTGTGATATCGGGTATGGAAAACATAAATGATGATACCTGAGCTGTGGTGTGTGTGTGTGTGTGTAATTCACTATTTGATCTGCTGCAGTCTCTGACGAGACAGCCAGACGTTACCCTACGGAACGAGCTCAGAGCTCATTATTTCCGATCTTCGGATAGGTCTGAGACCAGGCACACACCACACACCGGGACAACAAGGTCACAACTCCTCGATTTACATCCCGTACCTACTCACTGCTAGGTGAACAGGGGCTACACGTGAAAGGAGACACACCCAAATATCTGCACCCGGCCGAGGAATCGAACCCCGGACCTCTGGCTTGTGAAGCCAGTGCTCTAACCACTGAGCTACCGGGCCGTGTGTGTGTGTGAGTGTGTGTGTGTGTGTGAAGATGATTTTTATTTTTTTATGTAAGAGGGGAAACCAAGGGGAACAAAAGATTAAAAAAAAAAAAAGGCCCACTTGAATGCCAGTTCTCTTAAAATCGAATCATCCAAAAGTCTGAGACAGATGTCTTGAAACTTCCCTCTTAAAAGAAGTCAAGTCGAAAGAAGATGGAAATACTGAAGCATGCAGGCAGGGAGTTCCAGAATTTACCAGAGAAAAGTATGAGGCAAAAGTAGGGGAGGCATGCAGTTAGCAAGATCGAAAGAGTAGTTAGCATAAAAATAGCGATAAAAGATAGTAAGAGATGCAACATTTAGGCGTTGAGAAAGACACAACATCCAGCTTTGGAACGAAAATGAGGCTGGAGAAATTAGGAGGAAACAGAGAAGGGGCTACTGTTAGTTGCCTCAGACAGTTGTTTCGGTGAGGAAAAGAAGATGAGGTTTTAGTAGAGGGGAGGTGGTGTTCTACAGATTGAAAATTAAACCTAAGACTGCGAAAGTTGCAAAAGTTAATGAAGAAAAAGTTGAGGGTGGTGTTGAAATTTTTTGAGTCGCTACATAGAGAACAGTTCGACCTGAGAACCTCCAGAGTAGGGGAATCAGAGGCTGGATTTGGAGTCGCCATTTTTAAATCTTATGTGCATAAGGGTGTTTGTGTAATAAGTGCATGCATGTAGTTTTGTGTTAAGGAGGAGAGTTGTCTTTAGAAGGCAGGCTGTAACTGCCCCCTTCAGTTGTGAGGACACAAAGTTCAACGAGATCACAACTAGCTTTAATGGAAAGTTCACTGCACCCCTTGAGCTGATTCAGACCTGAATTTGTCCGGAGTAAATTATCGTTTCGGTAGGTTTCTACTACCTCCCCCTATTGAAGTGATAGGTATAGTGAGCTGTACATTCTGTGTTGTATAATAATAGTAGTCCCAAACTTCCAGAAGTTTTTTCAAGAATGCAAACTGATGCATGTATATCCCCGCGCCTAAGACTATATAAAAAAAAAAAATAATATTTCACGTTTTTATCTAGTTACATAACTGAAGATGTATAAATAATAGTTACAAGTCTCTATTCTAAACACATAAAATAGCTATGATCTGTCCTAAATAATTTTTTACGTAAGTGCTACCTAAATGTAAATGTATGTACAATGAAAAAAGAATCCCACATCTCAAACCTAAGATGTGTGACTTGAATCTGAGTGTAATATGCTAATATACTGTATACTGTATAGAATCTATAAATTATTTCTATAAACGTGTCCTACCTCATAGTTAAAAAAAAAAAACTCATGCACGCTGAAATGCACTATGCACCTAGGCTCACTGTCATGGAGGTTGCCATGTTAGCGCCGTGTGTGTTAATAATTCAGTCTTATTATACTGACGAAAGAGAAACACGCGGAGTCTTGCTTTCCTCACTCACCGCTGTAATATTGCACTTATTATTCTTCTGTCGTTATGGTTGCTCACCTATACAATGTCCCCCTCACACCCACATCCACTGCACAAGTCTACCTACACCTACTCCTTCATTTCTTTTATAGGCAGACTTTTCCAGTTTTTCTTATATTTCCTTCTCCATCGTTGCGAAGTATTTTGATAAATAACATGAAGCAGTCAGAGGGGAAAGGAGGGGTAGGAACAAGCCCTAGCTGAATCATCCAAGATAGTGTTTTTCGCAAGGGTTTGAGAGAAGCGTTCGGCTTAGATGAGATGGCAGTAGTGCCATCAGCATGACATATAAGAGAGAAAGATGAAGAAGCGAAGTTACTAGATGTTTTTAGCTAAATCTTGAGATGTATCTTAAAATATTTTGACACTCTATTAACGAAGGAGTGTTTGACTAGTTGGGAAACAAACAGACTTGCCATGATTTCGTGCAGAAGTATAATGAGATCCAGGCGATGGAAGGCTCAGTTCGTGGGCCACCTCTCTATGTATAGCGCGAGAACAGGCTATGTTAAATAAAAGTTATAGGAAGATTTATGTCGAGAGATAGAGTGAGGATCGCATGTATAGGTACGTACATCTCCATACCTGACACTATCATCTCTGTTATGCGCACAGCACACAGAGATATGGTTCTCTGACACGGCAGGAGTAGTCATTCCAAGAAAAATAGTATGATACCTCCTCAGCTCCCTCCCAACTACAGAGGCAGAACACCACAGGCGCTTCCTCTTTGGAGGGTCCTGAGGAGAGATTGGAGCGATAGAACAATATGATATGTATGTATGTATATAAATCTTGGCTTATCTCTGACATGTAAAAATCGCTTGTAATTATATATATATATATATATATATATATATATATATATATATATATATATATATATATATATATATATATATATATATATATATATATATATATATATATATATATATATATATATATATATATATATATATATATATATATATATATATATATATATATATATATATATATATATATATATATATATATATATATATATATATATATATATATATATATATATATATATATATATATATGCATGTATGTATGTATTTATATAAAACATTCTTTATAAATGCATGTCAATCGGTTTTTCTGAGCCAAGCTTTTTAATAAAAACAGTGATTTCTGCAAACCATGGAACGTGAAAGTTGTATGAAATCATCGACAAAGAATTTCTCAAGTGTGACGAAATTTTTCCTTGCACTTGTGCTCACAACACTCTGGGTCGCCGGGACACACACACACCATCCACTAACTAGTAGGGTTTCACCTCAAGGTATTTGATCTTGTTATACATTTACTTTCACTATTATTGCTGAGTTATGTGATACCTTGGCCATGGTAAATCCTCTGCAATACTGCATGGAGAACTGAATATTATATATATATATATATATATATATATATATATATATATATATATATATATATATATATATATATATATATATATATATATATATATATATATATATATATATATACACACAGTAAGACCCCGCACTTGGCGGATCTCAACTTGGCGAAATTCACTTTTGGCGGTAGGGTGGCCACGGACCACTGAGTGCACGCTTGGCGATTTGAATTCAAATTTGGCGGTCCCCTGGCGATCCACGCAGCTCTCCAGTGACGTCAAACCTCTCTCTAAGCCTATCAAATCGCAGTGTAAGAGTCCCCTTCAGCCATTTTGTTTGTGCTGTCCTCTAATCTAAACTAGTGTGAGAATGAATTCTGGGGATTTACCTCCAACATGGCCTCTATTAAGGCAACAGGTGGTACCGGTGGGGGTAAGGACAATGGTGGTGGAGACAAGGACGAAGGCGGGCGAGGGAAACGGGTGGAAAAAATGGGAGTTATAGCCTTTATATCATGTCTTATTATCTTTATTTATTGTTTGTTGATGTGTTTTGTACATGCGTTCTAATATGTGAAGGCAAAAGATTTCATTTCAGCTCGAAAGTTGGCATTTTTTTGCGTCAAAAGAGGGACTTTTGGCAATGATCAAAGACTGATTGAGGCATTATTTAGACAATTTATATGGCATAAAGAACTCATGTTTGGCGAAATTCGCATTTGGCAGTAGTTTCGCCAGACTAATTAATTCGTCAAATGCGGGGCTAACTGTATATATATATATATATATATATATATATATATATATATATATATATATATATATATATATATATATATATATATATATATATATATATATATATATATATATATATATATATATATATATATATATATATATATATATATATATATATATATATATATATATATATATATATATATATATATATATATATATATATATATATATATATATATATATATATATATATATATATATATATATATATATATATATATATATATATATATATATATATATATATATATATATATATATATATATATATATATATATACTATATATATAACTATCTGTGTGTGTGTGTGTGTGTGTGTGTGTGTGTGTGTGTGTGTGTGTGTGTGTGTGTGTGTGTGTGTGTGTGTGTGTGTGTGTGTGTGTGTGTGTAATTTTCCATAAATAAAAGGTCCTTGTTAACATTACCATCTGTGGCGTTAATTGTTACAATGTAGCACACTAGACTAGAGAGATAGAGTCTTGTGCACTTTTTTTCTTCTTTTTTATCAGAGAGGGGCATGTATAAAGACATTAGATGGGGTGATGTTTTATTGTATTGCACCTACGATTTGGTTACTGAACTGTGATTACCAGTATAAGTACACATAGTTGAATATCAAACTTTAACATAATGCATAAATGTCTTGTTCCTCCAAACAAATCTTAAATAGTCAAGCTAATAGACGTAACTCAAATATACCTAGCCCTCAAGTGGTGTGGGTAATGGTAAAGTTATATGAACAAGAGCAATGTTTCTCTCTGACCGCTGGAGGAACCATGTGCACTGTCACTGGGAAAGCAAACATTTAATTAATATGACTGAACCGTCCTACATTTTTTTCTTTCTTTTCTTATGTAGGATGGGACTTTATATAATTTATTTTAGCTAGATATGAGGTATGAAATTTACAACTTTAATTATAAGTAAAAGACAGACAGAGGATGTTCATTGTATAAGAGAGGGGCAGTTGAATGTCACAGACGAAGAGGGGATTGTTGATAGACCAATGCATTTATTAATTTTTTTTTTTTTGAGGCATTGAACAATACGTACTAAGTTTGCTCTGCCATTATTAAAAATGTTAGAGAAATCAGAAGTCAGACGTTCTATGGTTTCCCTGCATAATCTGATTATACTTCCTGAAGAGTAGGTTGTCTATGAAAAGACGTGGAAAAGTCTATAGTGGTATCACTATCATAAGCATAGGAGTGGATAGCTATGTAAGACAAGGAGATTGGTTTAGAATTGATCACTGATGAATAATGAATAATAAAAAGAGAGTTGGTGATTAAAACAGAACCCTGCAAGGATTACCACTGTCAATATATTTAGAAGAAGGGCCGGAAAGGAAACTCGAGATGAAGTTGTATAGAAATGAGGTTAGAAGTGGTAGGAGAGTAGTTTGGAAATAAAAAAATGTGCCAGACTCTTTCAAAAGTTTTGATATGTATAATAAGGCAACGGTAAAAAAATTCACCAAAACCCCATGAAAGAGAATTCCCAAGACTCAATTAAATAAAGCCAGTTAATATCGCCAGTATATATATTGACTTTGATAGAAGCACCATACTAGCGATCAGAAATAATGAAGATTGTAAAGTGCTAGATATTTGAGAATCTTCCTACTGAGGATAGATTAAAACTTGAAATAGGAAAGAAATTAAAGCAATAGGACGGTAGTTTAAAGGAAACCTTTTACGAAACAGGCTGAATGTAAGCAAACCTTCAGCAAGAAGAAAAAATAGATGTTGATAGACAAGAGCTGAAAGGAGTTTGACAAGGCAAGGTGCAGTTTTGGAGAACAATAGGAGAGACCCCATGATATTCATAAGCTTCCCGAGGATTTAGGCCACCTAATGTATGGAAAACATCATTGCGAAGGACTTTAATAGGTCATCAAAAGGAGGTAGTCTAAATGGTGGAGAAGAAGGAGGAACAAGCCCCGAATCATGCTAGTAGATGCCACTAGTGACTAGATGCTGGGAGATGATGCTAAAAGCTTCTAGCAGAGGTTTTAGCAAAGAGCTCACAAAATAGATGAGATGGCAGTATCATCATCAGGAAAAGATGAAGGTAGCATGAAGTAGTCAGAGGATTGAGGAGAGTATAGCTATTGTCTTATTGGGTAGCCAATTTTACATGCTATTGTTTAATTTTACAACTATTTATGACACTTATTTTCCCATTTCATTTCAATTGCTCGATATTTTTCCACTGGATGTAAATGAAAAAAAGAAGTTAATTTTCATTCACATTAGGTACAAAGCAGGTTATATTGAGCCTATCCCACCATACTAAAAAATCCGGAGCTTATGAGGCGATGGGCGGAGCTTACGATCGAAACAGCCAAAACATCTCTCCCAGGGTGATCTCTCCAGTGTTAAGCAATGGGAAATTGCCGCTTTCTTTTTCATTACTAGAGGAAAACTAAGAAAGAACTGGTGGTTTAACTTATGCAAACCACAATATAGTTTTCTAAATGTCATGTAGACCTGTTATTAACGGTGTTAATGCGAAATAACTACAATTTTGAAAGAAATACAGCAGGGCGTTTCTGAGAGAAATTATGGCAAAAAAAAAAAAGATACTTTTCTCGTTTAATGCATTACAAGGAACAAATAATGAAAGTAAAATTTCAGTGATTGATGCTTTTCAACGCACAGTTACTTGAAATCACACATCATTCTCAATAAAAGCTAGAGAGAGAGAGAGAGAGAGAGAGAGAGAGAGAGAGAGAGAGAGAGAGAGAGAGAGAGAGAGAGAGAGAGAGAGAGAGAGAGTTTTGACGGGTTAAGTAATTGCTACAACCAGAAAAATGAACCTTCAGGCCAAATTTCACCTGATATACAATTTATTTATCCTTCCTTTAAATGCACATGTATATGTACAGTACATGTTTACATCTACATGCACATGTATATTCACACGAGTACATGACCATGTTCAGCCAGCCATACGTTTGCCCCAATGACAGCTTATCGCCTCTCATTCAAGTCCACCAAAGCTGGAAAACACTGTATTATCTCATTTGTATGTATGATTTACCGTCTAAATTTTCATGACACAGTATGCCACGACTATTGCATTTCTATTAAGGTCACACATATGGTAGGTAGCCTCGGAACATGAACATAAGACGGAAAATAAAGAGCGTAACTCAGGCGTTCCCATATATTTTCAATTAGTGGTCGGCAATGTTTTAGGCGTAAGGAGGGGCAGCAGTGGACAAATAGCACGCTTGCATCACTTTTGTCACGTCATGCCGCCTTCTGTTATACTCAACCTCCTTGTTAAGTACCGTACATGGATTCGGAGGCGCGGAGTGTGTTGCTCATCTGTATTACTTTAGCTTGCATGTGGAATGAATGAATATATGTAAGTAAATCATAAGCAAATGAAAAGATAAATAAAATGGCATGAATAAACATAGATGTGCAAATCAATGAATTGCTTAAATGAAAGGATAGAACCGTAGCTCACAGACTGCAGGCTCTACCGAACAACACAAGATGGCGTATGTTTGTGTGGTGCTTGGAACAAAGGTGAGCTGCCACTGTGACATCCCTGGTCAGCAGAAAGAAGCAATAACCCTGGCTGCAGTATATCCGTCCAAATGTTTCCCCGTGCAACCAACATCCGTGTGGCGGGTGCGGTACAGCGTCAGGAAGGCTGAGGAAGTGGCTGTGTTGAGGTACGATTATCATTTGCTGGGGCCTAGGGCCTAGGCTGTATTCTAGTTTGACATCATTGGGTTGGCAAGGGTTTATCCAGAACGTAAAGACAGGTTTGCAGCACCGGAAACACTGGGCAGGTGACGTTACAAGGTCACGAAAGGTGTGTGGATGGCTCGCTATCAATCTATGATAGCCAATACATTGTGCACAGAGGGACTAATTCTTTGTGACAGTGTTCGCCATGGAGCTAGATGGAAAACTAAACCACCAGCTGTTTTAATAGTTAATAGTAGAGCAACAGTGTGGAAATTATACAAGCACAAGCTAGATCAATATTTGGACGTCATTCACCTCAGGCTGTCCAGTTTCTTGAAAATTTCCAGAGAACAAAAAGTCAATACAGGAATTTTTCACTCTGATCACAAATTGATTTTAAAACCTCACTTATCAATAAAATGCAGTCTTGCCCCAAACTGTTCCGCTTGTAATAAGAAGGCTAATTGTATATTAAATACACCACTAAAGTTGGGATCACTGATAGTGATCCTAATGGCATGGTGGAGTTCTTGTAAACATTTTCAGTGACATATACTCAGCCTCCCCACCAATCCTCCCTGCAGTCCTTCAGATAACTGATATAAGGTTTTCCTTTACTATACCATCTTTGGAAAGAGTTAAGTTGGCTATTACCAACTTGGATAAAGACACTATATAGTAAAACTAAATTGCACTGACCCATAGGGTGTTGTTCACAATCCCTCCAGAGCTTCAACCATAACTATACTACTCACTGTTCTTTAATCATAGTATTATCAATAAACAGTGTTCTAAGAATATTCTGGCTGTTTCATTGAATAGCAGGTGATACAAATAAGTGTTATATAGCAAATCAATTGAAGGGATTTCATATACATGTATAGCGTTATGGGCATATAAGGTCAGGCGACCATATGACCCGAGGCAGGATTTTCCCTGAGGGAGAGGATGGGAGTCAGGTCACCGGTATGCATGTGCAAATCGACTCACTTAATTCTCATCTGGTTGTCACAGTAGAAGGAGACGGACACTTCCCCATCTTACTGTGCATTTCACAGCCAGGCACACACACACACACACAC
This sequence comes from Portunus trituberculatus, assembly GCF_017591435.1. Classification (NCBI taxonomy): domain Eukaryota; kingdom Metazoa; phylum Arthropoda; class Malacostraca; order Decapoda; family Portunidae; genus Portunus; species Portunus trituberculatus. Next base: position 6,436,330 of record NC_059271.1, on the reverse strand, counting down.
ACACCGTCGCCGTCGCTGAGAGAGGACGGCTCGTCTCCGGCTGCGGACGGGAAGAAGGAAAATACCTATGGTGTTACAGGGCCCGGGTAACTCTAAGTTAGTGTCCTGTTAATGTCCTACTGTCGCTTAGTGTTGAAAGTGAGGGATATGGAGAGTGATCCCTGAGAGGAGAGTGTGGGTGGTGATTGTTTTGGCCGTAATCAGCTGACGATAACAAAAATGGCGTCTAGGCAACCCAGAGACTTTGAAGGTTTTATAACTATGCCAAAATGACTGGAGAAACTGGATATGGATGCAAGAATCCAGGCATTGGAAAGTAAGTTCCTAAACATTTTGTCCATAGAAGAAAAACTGGATAGAGTTCTAGCCCAGAATGATTCGTTCAAAAAAGAGATCTATTTATTAACGTTAGTGAATAAAGAGCTATTGAAGGAAAAAGTAGAGATGGAGAAAGAAAACCAACAACTAAGGAAACAATGTGAAGAGATGAAGGCTAAACTCATGGAAATGGAGATGAAAATATCTGAAGGGGACTTGAGGAAGGAGGAATGCCTTAATATAATTGATACCAGGATGAAAGAAGTGAACCATGAACATCAGGAGGTACAAAGGTCGTTTAGGAGATAGTAAAAAGCAGGAAGAGGAAAATAAAGGATTACGCAGAGGAAATGGTAAAGGCACTAAAGGAAAATGAGTATGTGGTGAGAGATATTGCTGAAAAGAAAAATGTGTGATCATAATAGGATTGAGGAAGAAACTAACAGGAACTGGCAGGACAGGAGGGATAAGGAAAATGACAGGATTAAGTCTTTACTGAACAAGATCTCTGTGGAAGAAGAGGACCTATATGCTGAGGTAGAAGAAAGTGTGAGATTGGGAGCTTTTGAGGAAGGCAAGAATAGACCATTAAAATTGAAATTAAAGTCTCAGGTGGCAGCGAGGCCTTGTTGAGGAGGGCTTGGAAACTTAAGGACTCTGAGGAAACCAAAACAATTTACATAAGAAGAAATATGTCACAAGATGAGCGAATGAAAATGAAGGAGCTTGTAACTGAAGTGAAGGAGAGGAATGACGAAAGAACAGAGGAGGAAAAGACCAAGTTTTTTTGGAGGATGAGAAATGGGAGGCTAAAGAAGTGGTGGATAAAACAGACGGAATAGGCATTACATGGAAGAATGAGACTAGGAATGGAATACAAGTGACTTACATGAATATAGATGGATTTCTGTCTAAGAGGCTAGAATGTATGGATTACCTAAGAAATAACGAACCGGACATAATGTGTGTAGTGGAAACAAAGCTAAGGCCGAAATAAAGCTAGACTGGTTTGTTGTAAAACACTACAAAGTATGGAGAAATGATAGAAAAATAAAGGAGGTGGTGGTATAATGGTTCTTACTAAGGAAGATCTGATAGTGAAGGAGGTGAACTATAGTAAGAGAAATGAGGAAGTGATAAGTATGCTTATAACAGATGGCAAGAGGGACATTAATATTATAACAGTATACATACCACCCAGAACCAGTGCTTGGGAATATGAACAGTACCAAATGGTGATGAGAAATACTCTAGACAGAATGAAGCAAGAACTCATCAGAAAGGATAGAGTGATGATAGTTGGAGACTTTAATTGCAAAGAAATAGTGTGGGAAGACTACGAAGTGGTGAACGGTGGTGAGTGGGCAGAAGAATTGTTAAAGGTAGCAACAAATAACTTGATGACACAGTGGGTGAGATCACCAACAAGGTGCAGGGGACAAGATGTTGCAGCAAGGTTGGATTTGGTATTTACCAGGGGAATCTCTCTAAAAGAGGAAATTGAACATGAATGTCCCTTGGGGAAAAGCGATCATGATGTCCTAAGCTTTGAGCTGGATACAGAATTAAGCACGAATAAGATTGTGGAACGCAGGGAGGAAAAATTAAATTATACTAGGGCAAATTATAACCATATAAGGGAGTTCTTTAATGAAATTGACTGGTCCGTGGTATACCAGGAAAGGGATATGCAATTGAAATACGATAAATTTATGGATTTGTATAACTCTGCTGTGAAAAGTTTGTGCCATATCACAGAAAGAGGACTTTAAATAATAAACAGTGGTTTAATAGAAATTGTGAAGAAGCAAAAAGAACAAAGAAAAGGCATGGAAGAAACTTAAGAAAAACAGTGATGTATTATCAAGAGAAGTCTACAAAACAGCAAGGAATAGATATGTTGAAGTAAGGAGAACAGCACAGAAGGAATATGAACAGAGGGTGGTGGAAAACTGTGATAGTGACCCAAAATGTTTTACAAATTCATAAATGGAAAACTAAATAAAAGGGAGGCAATAGAAAAGGTAAAAACGGGAAGAAGTATATGAAGATGCTGGAGATATAGCTGAAATTTTGAACGACAACTTTTGCAAAGTGTTTACAAAGGAGGAGCATTTTATGGGAGGAAGGCCTACGGAAATAAAGCAAATGCAGGACATCATGGTTACTAAGGAAGATGTAAGGAAAATTATAAGCAATCTGGATATTAATAAATCAATGGGGCCTGATGGCATATCTGGGAGGTTGCTAAATGAATGTAAGGATCAATTGTTGAACCCCGTATTTGATATTGTGGAAACCTCCATACGAACAGGATTAGTCCCGAAAGAGTGGAAAAGAGCTGACATTGTGCCTATATATAAGAATGGTAGTAGAATGGAACCGCTAAATTATAGACCAGTATCGTTGACTAGTATATTGTGCAAGGTATGTGAAGAAGTAATTAAAGCTAAGTGGAGTGAGTATCTAGAAAGTGAAAACATTCTGAGTGAAAGGCAGTTTGGTTTCAGAAAAGGAAGATCGTGCGTATCCAATTTATTATGTTTTTATTCAAGAGTGACTGACATACTACAACATAGAGAGGGATGGGTGGATGCTATCTACCTGGACTTGAGAAAGGCCTTTGATAAAGTACCACACAATAGACTGATGTGGAAACTAAAGATGATTGGAGGAGTAAATGATAAACTAGCAAAATGGATGGAAAATTACTTAATGGGAAGAGAAATGAGAACATTGGTGAGAGGAAGGAAGTCCGAGTGGAAGAAGGTAACCAGTGGAGTTCCACAAGGGTCAGTGCTGGGTCCCATCATGTTTTTGATTTATGTTAATGATATGCCAGTAGGAATTGACAGTTACATGACATACGATACTAAAATTATGAGGAGAGTAAAGAATGTGGAAGATTGTAACAAGTTACAGGAAGATCTTGATAAAATATATGAGTGGAGTAAGGAGTGGCAGATGGAATTTAATATAGACAAGACCCATGTTATGAAAATGGGAAGAAGTAGATACAGACCAAACAGGGATTACAGGCTGGGTGATGAGAAAATTAAAGAGACCAATGAGGAGAAAGACTTAGGAGTAACCGTGCAAAACACCTTGTCACCGGAGAAACACATTAACAAGATTTTTTGGAAAACATACAACATGCTTCAAAATATTGGCCTTGCATTCCACTACCTAGATGAAGGAATGATGAAGAAGATATTATGTACCTTAATAAGACCCCAGTTAGAATATGCAGCATGTGTCTGGTCACCGCATATGAAGAAAAATGTGAAGAAGGTGGAAAGGGTACAGAGGCTGGCAACAAGGATGGTACCAGGACTCAGGAGTTAGACTATGAGGAAAGACTGAGGAAGCTGGGGCTGACCACATTAGAAGAGAGAAGAACAAGAGGAGACATGATAACTATGTATAAATTGGTGAACAAGATTGACATACTGGACAGAGAGTTGATAAAGGTGACCACAAGTAATCATCTCCGAGGACATGGAAAAAGCTAATAAAGGACATCTGTCTAAATGACGTGAGAAAATACAGTTTCCGCATCGTAGCATTGATAAGTGGAATAAACTGAGCAGTGATGTCGTTGATGCGGTGTGTGTCAATCAGATGAAAGAGAGATGTGTGTCAATCAGATGAAAGAGAGATAGATGACAGGAATGGACAAGGAGACAGGGATTAAGCACAGAGAGCTTAGCTCGGTGAACCCTGTAATACACAAATAGGTAAATACACACACACACACACACTGGTAATGGAACAGAAAGGGATTATGAAGGAGTTTCAAGTAACTGTGGAGGAGATCAAGAACATGATGGGGAGTTTAGAAGTGAGAAAAGCTGTGGGACCTGATGGGGTATCAGGATGGATTTTAAGAGAATGCAGGAGCAATTGGCAGAAAAAGTTTGTGAAGTAATTGATGCCTCATTAAGGGAAGGTGTAGTGCCCCAAGACTGGAAAAGAGCTAACATTGTCCCAATCTATAAATCAGGTAACAAGAGAGACCCATTGAACTATAGACCAGTGTCACTTACAAGTGTGGTAGCTAAGATGTGTGAGAGGGTGGTGAAGACTAGATGGACAGACTTCTTGGAGAAAAATGACATACTTTGTGAGTGTCAATTTGGTTTTAGAAAAGGGCGTTCATGCACGACAAACCTGATATGTTACTATTCGAGGGTGATAGATGTAATACAGGAAAGAGATGGTTGGGCTGATGGAATATATCTGGATTTAAAAAAGGCCTTTGATAAGGTACCACACCAGAGACTGATCTGGAAACTTGAAATGGTAGGAGGAGTGCATGGCAGTTTACTAAAATGGATGGAAGACTTTTGGTAGGAAGAGAAATGAGAACAATAATTAAGGACAGACCATCAGAATGGGGATTGGTGGAGAGTGGAGTTCCACAGGGATCAGTGTTGGCACCAGTAATGTTCGCAGTCTACATAAATGACATGGTGGATGGGGTGTCCAGTTATGTGAGCCTATTTGCAGACGATGCAAAATTGTTAAGAAAAGTGAGATGTGACAAAGATTGCGAACTACTCCAGGAAGACTTGGACAGAATATGGAAATGGAGCTGTACATGGCAAATGGAGTTCAACACGACAAAATGCAAGAAAATAGAGTTTGGCAAGAGTGAAAGAAGAATCAGGAGTATGTACAAGATAGGAAATGAAGACATAAAACCAGTCATGAAGAAAAAGACCTTGGGGTGACAATTACCAATGACCTATCGCCAGAGAGACATATAAACAAAATAATTGGAGAAGTATTGAACTTATTGAGGAACATAAGAGTGGCGTTCGTATATCTAGATGAAGAAATGATGAAGAAAATAATTACTGCAATGATAAGACCGAGGCTTGAATATGCAACAATACAGTGGGCTCCGAACTTAAAGAAACACATAAGGAAACTAGAGAAAGTACAGAGGGCTGCAACAAAATGGTGCCTGACTTAAGAGATTTGACTTATGAAGACAGACTGAAAAGAATGCAACTTCCAACCCTGGAAAACAGAAGAGAAAGGGAGACCTGATAGCAATATACAGAGTGATGATTGGCATGGAAAAATGGATAGGGAAGATCTGTGTATGTGGAATGAAAGAATGTCGAGAGGGCATGGGAAAAAACTAAAATGGCCACTTATAGGAGAGATGTGAAAAATATAGCTTCCTTCATAGAAGGGTGGAAGCATGGAATAGTTTAGACGTGGAAGTGGTCAACGCAAGGAATATTCATGATTTTAAGAAAAAGCTGGACATTAATAGATATGGAGACGGGACAACACGAGCATAGCTCTTTTCCCGTATGTTACAATTAGGTAAATACAATTAGGTAAATACACACACAAAAAAAAAAAAAAAAAAAAAAAAAAATGCATCCAATGATCTATAAATAAGTTCATCTAAGGTCAGTAATTGAAATAAAGTACTGTCTCATCTTACATTTCTTTTCACCATTCATTATATTAGACTGGGGATCTTGAGAGGATGTACAGTATGAATATTCTATAAATTATCAATATAATTTTCACTTTTATAACCAGTTATGGCAGTCATCTGCAGAAATTTTCATGTCTCTTGTCCCCTGGCTTTTTCTTTTAATGAAGTGACATATTAAATTGAATAAAGAAGTGTTATTCCATTTTCCTTGAAATAATGAGAGCTATGGCAATGTTGCACGGACTATCGGCCTCACCCTGTGGAACAGTACAATTTAGTTTTACTATAGTGTGGTTCCTGATGGTATAAGGTAGGGGTTAACCTTTTTTCTCATTGAGAAGCCCCAGGAATCTGACATCGAATAGAATAATGTTAATTTAGTGACTTACACTATCTCAATATGCAATGGCACTGCAAAGGATATTGATAGATCAGCCATCTACGTAAGTATCCCTGACAACCTTCTTGTGAACCCCTGGGGGTTTGCAAATCCCAGATTGGGAATCTCCTGCATGGTATAAGCTATTTATCCACTGTTTTTTTAATGTCAGAATCATCTGGCTTACCCTATATACCTATCTCATCTTCACAAAGTGTTTGGATACTGGACGTGTGTCCTCAGCATGGAAAAGTTATAACATAATTGCTATATTTAGGAAAGATTTGCTCTCGGACCCTCTGAATTACTATCCAGTAAGTCTGACATCTGTATGCTGGAAAATCCTTGGAAGAATTGTCATTAAACAACTTAATTTTTATTAGGAGAATACAGGCAACCCCCCCTTTACGAAGGGGTTACGTTCCTAATAAACCCTTCGTTAAGCGAAACTTCGTTAAGCGAACCGATTATAACAAGTTTAACCCGACTTGAACTTCCATTGAGAGTAAACAAAGCGAGAGTGCATCATAGTACAGTGAAAGGTTTTATGTAAGTAAAAATTATGAAGTTAAACATTTAGGCAGTTTAATTTAAGTCATTATAATGTACACTAATATTAGTATGTATGTATGTAACTTTATAATGTTGATGATCTTAAATTTATGAAGGAAGGGAGAGTGAAACGGGAAAGACACTAACCAACAACCTGTGGAATGTAAACAAAGGGTGCATCATTGTATCACATACAAAACTTATGTAACACATTTCCACAAGGCTTTCCATTTTATCCATTGTAGAGTCACGAGTTCAGGTGGTTCTTTTAGCTTGCAAGGAAGATACGATCTCACCAGCCTTCTTAATAGAGTCTGCTGACTTGAAAATAGTAGAGACAGTAGATAGAGTCAAGCCATGGTGGCGAGCAATGCTATTAGTTTTCTTGCCTCTCGTGTCTGTGAATAATATCCAGCTTCACTTCGAGAGTAAGAGACTTCCTGGTCTTCTTAGCAACGCTAGGCGACATTGCAGGGCATTTTGGTGGTAAGTTGAGTGACAGAAGACGAGCTGCTGCTGACACTGGTATTGTTTTGAACAGGGGGAGTGAGTGGTGTGTGTGTTGTCCATGGGAGGCACTGGTGTATATATAAAAAAAAAAAAAAAAAAAAAAAACCTGTCGGCTTGCGTGATACGGCAGGGCTTTCAAACTTGGAAGAAAATACCTGGATAAAACTTCGTTAAAGTGAGTTTGGTGTTCGTTAAACAAGCAGATGGTAGTAAAATGAAACCTTCCTTGTAGCGAAATTTCATTGTGTGAACCTTTGTTAAGCGGGGGTTGCCTGTAATTTAATTTTGCTTGACTCAGTTTGGCTTTAGAGCAGGTAGGAGTGTTTATGATACAATTTACTGTATAGCCATATTGTTTCAGCAAGGTAATGTTGTACTGAGCAAAATGGCAAAATCATGGAGTCTTACCTTCACTCAGACAAATGCCTCTATGATTTGGTAGAGATCTCCCTATTGATAGTTTTTATAACCAGTACCTCATTGGGGATTCTCCTATTCTGTTTACTAATAATTTAAGCAAATATTGTGGGCAATGATTGATATTAAACTAAAATTTCATAACCATATGTGTTCTGTGGCTTCCAAAGTTGGTGGTATGGCTTCTAATTTGCTTAAAACAACACTGTGCCATGCATTCTTGTGATTTCATGATAACATTATAAACAACTCATGTCTGTCCTTTACTTTAAATTCAGGTCATTTGTGTGGAACACATGCTATATTGGAGACATTAAGCTATTAGAATCTGTTCATTGAAGGTGGACCAGAAACATTGTTGGCATAGAGAACTTGTCCTATATGGACAGACTCTCCACACCTGAGCTTGTTCCTGTTCATGGGAGGCTACTGAGGGGTGATCTGATTAAGTGCTGGAAGATCACGGATGGTGTTGCTCCCTTTGACTTGACTAGGCTACTCAATCCAACATGCTCCCTAATGCACTTTTTGGCCTTCGTCTATATTGACTATGTTTTGTTGTCTGTTGATCTTGTTAGGCTAGCTCATTGGTTGGGGGAGACCTTTAATTTTTCTATCCTGTTGCTTTAACTAAGCATGGCTCATAGGGAAATGTCGTCTAGTTAAGAACTCCAGGTAAGACCATGACCATTCCATAAAATTGTTCTGTCCGTGGTGTGGCCCACCAGGACCAATATAAGAGGGAGCAGTTGCTGTGGTTACTATTGCTGTGTTGAATTAATGTCATTGACTCAAGCAATGTTGTAGTGTTAGATTAAATGTAGGATCATTTACAGGATCCCTAATGACTCATGGATAACTTCTTTTTACTGATCAAACCCATTGATGTAGGGTCGAGGGAAAGCAGTATTTATTCTTGGCAGTTTATTTCAGTAGGCTTGACTGTAAGAACTGTTGACCATAAGAACTGTTTGGACAAAGTTCCTCTATGTTGGTTCTTCTAAGTAACATTATCCACTGGTATAAAACACTTTTAAGAACTTTACACTAGTTATAAACTACACATACAGTCAAGTTGGCACTATGTCATTTGGTTTATACTACAAAAAATAGGATGTTTACCTTAAGGGGACTGTCTGGTGGCCATGGTATCAAAAAATCTGAAAAACATCGAAAATCCCCAAAACACCACCAGAGCATCCCCAAACATATGGCAACATAGTGATGGAGTATTTTGGGGAAATACACTAAGGTACGTAGGGTATTTAAACTTTAAAGGCCCCTTGCCACACCCACCGCAGCCTGGGGCTTCTCCCCTTTCCACTCTGTACCATAAATGATAATAAGCACGGGAAAAGCCATGAAAAGTGTTTTCTTTGGTAAGGAAAGGTGGGTGCTGGCAACTTAGTACTATGGCATACACAGGAACACACCCTCTCCCCTTCCATTTCAGTGTCCATGTGACTGCAATGGGAGGAGGAGCTATTGAGTATCTCGCCTATTATTTCACACCTTGCAAGCCACAATCCAGCTATTTTACCTGCCTTTTTTGCCTTACAATGTCTAAACAAACAGTGCAAGTGGAAATTACAAGTTGTACCGACCATGCATGGATGTAAGACACCCTCGCCTTCGAGCGACTAATACTGACAATCATTGTAGGGGCAACCAAGTGCCATATGAGTCTTACAGAATATTCTAAACATGCCTAAAAAATACATATATGATGCACATGGTGGTGTATGAGCATGAAATATCCAATTCAAATAAATGTATAGGATCGTAGAGGAAGAAAATGACATCTCTGGGTTTTTTTGCCTTTTTCTCAGTTTCCACTTTTTTATCATTCAAATCATATCTTCTCCCACATTTCTCAACAGATTTTCAATTTTGAGGTATTTTGAAGCTTAATGAAGCTGCTACATTTCCATGTCATAGAATTTGGAATTTTTTTTTTTTTAAGTGCTGCAATGTAATTTTATATAAAGAAAAAATAGAAAAAATTTAAAAATTCACAATGGCCGCCAAAATAAAAAAAAAATCAAAATTCTATGAGATGGTTGATATCTGTACCGGCAAAATTGACATCTGTCCTCTGGTGACAAAGTTTATAGGAATTTTTTTTTTTTTTTTTTCAAAAAATTGACTTTATTTTTCATGCAGTTATTTATGGGTCAATTTGCTTGTAACTACTAAACTAACATTGTGTAATAGCCATCTATCGGCAAAAAAAAATAATTGCCCATGTACCTCTTTATTTTCGATTTTTCAAAAACGGATGGTCTCCTTAATCATCTCCCTGTGCATGTCTGAATCTCGCTGCCTCTCTTTAGTGGGTGAGCTGGGGCTCATGATTCCCTGAGGCTATAGAGTCAGCAAACACACAAACAATATTTAAACTTCAGGCTTTTCATGTCAGTACATTACCATATTCTTGATGGGAATATGTCACTCAAATCATGAAAAATTAACCATGTAAACCATTCATGTATTTATCTTGGAAATGTTATTTGGTGAGTAATTATCTATGTACATATGTACATAGATAATTACTATAAATGTATAATTTAAAATATTCAAGTTATGGGTTGTAATCAGGCTCTATGAGCATTACTTCAACACAAGTGCAAGAGCCACCTGGGAATGTATGTTCTAATATCTATACTAGTATTGCCAGACGGTGAATTGCATTAGTCTTGGTTGAGAGCTGCTAACGCTATGGATGCTGTGTACCTTAAGAGCATCTCATAGTAAGTTTAGTGAACAGGTGATTTGTACAAATATGTATGTTTATTTTTTGTAGATATCTTTAAATGCTTATCAAGAAACATGTCATTGTTCCAAATATTCTTTTGTTATTTACAAAATCTTTCAATTCAGAACCATGAACAGGTTGAGGGGACCTGAAAAGATATTATGCTGATTTTTCTTGCAATGACTACTTCTTTTCTGTCAGAGACTTATCTCTGTGTGCTGAACGCATAACAGAGGTGATAGTGTCTGGCTTAGAGCTGTTCATTCCTCACTTTTTCTCAACTTATACCTTTCAAACCTTGGTTTAACATATAGACTATTTTTGTTCCCTACAAGATAGAGAAAAGGTATTTGAGCCTTCCATCACCTGAACCTCATTTGCTTTATATTTCTTCCTCAAATCATGCAAAGTATGTTCTCCAACTACCCAAACACTCCTTCATTAACAGAAAGTATCAAAATATTTTGAGAAGCACCTCCCCTCAGTGGTACATACCTAAAAATATCTTCAGTAACTTTGCTTCTTCATCTTTCTCTCCTTTATTTCATCATGATGTTACCACTATTTCTAGAGCTGAACTCTTCTCTCAAACCTTTGTTAAATAACTCTACTGGCCTTGGATTATTCCAAGCTTGTTCCTCGCTCTCCTTCCCCCTATGACTATTTCATGCTATCTATTAAAATTCCTCCCAAAGATGTTTTCCATGGTTCTTGCAGAGCTGAACCCTCGGAAGGCTAATGAACCTGATGGGATCTCTCCTATTCTCCAAAACTGTGCATCCATGTGCGCAATGATTTGACTTGCTCTTGTGCCCTCATTTGAATCTTCCAAATTTTCCACCATCTGGCTTTGACTCAGATGTCACTTTCTAACTAAATTTTTTTGTGCTGTCTTTCTCTCTAACTCCTCTGGCTATAAGAAATTCTTTGACCATTTGACCTTTGTGTTATTCTGAGTACAACAATGTAGTTTTCAACATGTTATGACTTCTGAGAGCAAAGTTATTGCATATAAAAAAATTCTGCCCTAACACATAGCAGAACCCGCTGCTAAGAAATACCCCCCAAACTTCGATAGCATTGCTCTCTCTCTCTCTCTCTCTCTCTCTCTCTCTCTCTCTCTCTCTCTCTCTCTCTCTCTTGGGCATTTAAATTTGATGTAAAAGTAGGAACTTTTGCACTTTCAAGTCAAGAAAATGCAAACTCAGATATATGAAATGATGTGCAAAACAGGAAAAAGAAAAAGAAACCACATATTACAAGTATTGTAGATTTCTATAATAATTGGAATCTGGCAACTCTTATTAGCAATGGGATTCACGTGACTTGGCCGACAAGCACAGTCCTGTAGAGGCAACCATGAGTGACACACACCAGCACATTGCTCAGAGGGAATAGGCTATGTGAGGAGGTTTATGAACGTCGCTGTGAGGGTTGGTCTCTTTCTCCCAGATCACTATCAGAATCACTACTGGAGTCTTCACTTTCTTCTGTCTCAATAAAAAAATCACTGTCTTCATTATATCTGTCCTCAATATCATTACTAAGTAAGACTGACATAACATCACTCGGAGTACTGTTTCCTCCCTCTGGGTCATGGGGGTTGCCAGATGTTGCCTCAAAATGGGAAAAGATGACCTATTGTGAGGGAACATGTCTCAAGGCTCAAGGAAGTGAGCAAGAAAAGATGTCAGATACCTCCATTTGCCCCAGGACCAATAGTGAGGGGGAGAGATTCAAAGGTTAAGTCTGGAAAAATCATGATTCAGGGAACGATCCCTGCCTCTTTGCACGCGACGCTACAATCGTCCTGAGACGATTGCCGTACTTTAAGGGTTAAGGGTGCAAATCCTTATTTGAAGTGGAACTGTGAATGTTTGAACAAGTGTATTATTCCAATCTGCAGTTCAACTGGAGTAGATAAGTCAGTGTGGCTGTGATAGTGTCAGCTGGAGCCGCAGTGTCCATTGTCCAGTGTCCCAGTGTGTGCCGTTGAGTGATTACGTACAGTGTTGTTTACAGTAGATGTCATATATTAGAAGACCCAGACACTAGGTAGGGACTTTACATGAATTCTCATGTTTCCATTGTATTGTCATTTTCTTCACTAAAAACTTAGGGATACTTGGTTATTAATGGTACAGGTACGTATATGTAATTTTTTTTTAACCCATGTGGTATGTTGGGGACCAGCCCAGAATGCATCCCCCCCTATTTCCATTATTTCCTATGGGAAAATTACGTCCGCTTAACGAATTTTCGCTCTATGAACAGCTTTGGCTCCCCTATCCTATTATATATATATATATATATATATATATATATATATATATATATATATACACAGGCAAACCCCGCTTAACGAACGGGTTATGTTCCTAATTCACAGATACGGTATCTGCTCATGTCATTCGAGAGGACCCAACGCGGGGGAGCAGGGTTGATGACGTCATCCATGCCACACCTCCCGCCACTCACAATACTGACTTAACTTGACCACCCTTGGAGCCTCTTATCTCTTCCTCTCCCCACCCCCGTTTTTTTTTTTTTTTTTTTTTTTACTGCATTACATATTACTTACATGCATTACTAGTTAGATGAATAAATAGAATATTAAAGGGTCTATTGCAAGCAAAAAATAAGTGGTAATTTGAATGAAAACAACATCCATGCGACGACAGTGGTTGCCGGAGCAAGTCTAGTAAGAGCATCCTTGAAATCCCACCGCTCCACCCTGTTGCCTCTGCCAGGCGTACGATTTGATGAGAATACAGTAAGGTCTTGGTTTATGTCAGAGTTACGTTCCTGAAACATGACGTAAGTTGATTTTGTATGTAACTCGAGTTTCTGTACATTTCAAAGCATATTATCGAGTTTTCAACCAATCATTGTTTATGGTCATTCAGGTAAGTTAAAGGTTATATTGTTATAGTATTTACAACTATGTAGGAATATGAAACACAAGCTTGTTTTTGTTGTTGATTAGTGCCGCGAACGTGAAGAACTGCAGGTTGCCGAGAGAGGTGGACGCCTGAGGCCGCCAGGAGGGTGGGCAGGTCGAATGTTGTGACGCCCAGGGCGGACAGCTGGGAGCGTAGTGCAGTGCGGTGGGAGTAGAAGCATGGGCAGCGGAGCAGCAAAAAATGCAATAGGAAAGGGCAATAGGGATCAGCAGACAGGCGCAGACGGTGCAAGTCAGCTGCGAGTGTCGTGTGGCCCAGGTGAAGGCTCCGGAGTTGTTATTGTTGTGATGGGTGCGCGAGCCCTCAAGGTCCTCAACCTCCCCGTTGTCAAGGTAACGGGACTCCCATTTTCTTCTTCACTCCCTTACACACAGCTACTGCCTCCCATCTCATGTCTTTTAATTATGTCCTCTTTTTCTTGTAGCGTAATGGTTTTCCTTTTCTTAGCATCACTGCCGTCACTAAGGAGTTTTCTCTTTGGTGCTATTGAGCAAGATACTAAGAACTTGAGTCAGTAAACGCAGAAATAGGATAACACTTGCCAGGGGCGACGGTGTGGTGGAACTGAGGCAGGGTGTTATTGTATTCAAGCATGAGGCGGACGGTGTGACGCCTGGCGGCCAACAATAACAATAAATCCGTGCTTTATGATTTATAAATTTTCAATTTTTTTAATCTTAAATTGCCTTATAGTGGACTGACGTAACTACGAGTTTGACGTAACTTGAGACCGACGTAACCGGGACTTTATTGTACTCGTTTCACACGTAGAATGGCTTAGAAAAGTTCAGAATCGACGAGTATATACGTCTGTAGCTGGTTTTCGAAGGTCAAGTTTTAGAAGAGTATACTCGTCGACGACTGAAAACGGAACATTTAGTGAAAACGAATATATATGTCTGTAGCTGGTTTTTGAAGGTCAAGTTTTAGACGAGTATACTCATCGACGACTGAAAATGGAACATTTAGTGAAAACGAGTATACTCGTTTCTGCCGAGGAAGGGGTTAAGTTCGAGTATTGAGTCTCCACTGTATATATATATATATATATATATATATATATATATATATACAGGTGTCCCTCGGTTAACGATCGACTACTTAACGATATTTCGCTCATACGATCCCTCCAAATTAATCCCTATTTTTTGGTTAACGATCGCCAAAATTCGGTTAACGATCGGATTGACCAATCGCAATCGCGATCGCAATCGCGATCGCAGCGCCTCCATCCACCCGCGGCCCGTGCAGTAAACACACCACAGTCTTTCCCGCTGTTTTGATTGTGCAACAACAACTCTATCACGCTCGCTCTAAACTTCTTTTTGTGCTTATTTGTGATCAAGTGAACTTAGTGATGGCTTCCAAGCGACCCAACGATTGTTCTCCACCGGGAGATAAGGCTAAAAAATCGAGAAAGAGCATTGGCCTTGATATTAAGTTGAACATTGTGACTCGTCATGAGGGTGGTGAAGGGGTAAACTCTATTGCTCGTGCCCTTGGTTTATCTCAATCAACTGTATCAACAGTTCTCCAGAAAAAAGTACAAGTGAAGCAGCAGGCCAACCAAGTCACAAACCTGCACAAACACACAACAACTCGTAACAGGGAACCGATTATGGAAAAATTATGGAATTTGAAGGGTTTGAAGCAGCTGACCGAGTTTGGGTCGGGTGTGGGCATGATGAGATTTAATCCTCCAAGGCCCTGTGTCCCCTCGGGGGGCACAAAACAACACACTACGCATATCACATCCACTCCTCAAGGTAAGTACTACCAATTCTAAAGGTGTAAATAACAACTAACAACATAGAAAGTGTCGTTTATTTACGCATCGCGAAATACATGTATGTAGTTGATAATTTCAAATCCCTCAGTTAGCGATCGTTTCGGTTAGCGATCTGTTTTTGGGAAACGTAACCCTATCGTTAACCAAGGGATACCTGTATATATATATATATATATATATATACACACTCAGTAAAAGTCCTTAAATCCGGAGCCTTATAATCTGGAAATCCTTATAATCCGGAAAATTTGAAAGGCTGAGTTAAATATGTTAAAAGTAAGAAATAATAGTAATAAATACATAATAATAATAGCCGAAACCGAACATGTCATCACCGTCATTGAGTTTAACACAAACTCGTAAGAGAATAATATTTGGAGGTATTATAAGTGGTGTTTTATGTTTCTGTAGGTGATGTGTGTGTGTGTGTGTGTGTGTGTGTGTGTGTGTGTGTGTGTGTGTGTGTGTGTGTGTTGTGGAGTCCTGTTATCTGCGTGGGTGGTCCAGCTGGTGTACGCTCAATGCCGGTGACGTGATTGGCTGGTGTATGATGTTGGAGGCCTTCCTTTCTTTTTGTTTCCCTTTATCAGACATCAGTAAATGTTTTATGTTATGAAATGTGTTTTGTATTATACTTAAAATTATTTTATTAAGTGTGACATAAGTATTATGGACTGTATACATATTATGTGGGGTACAGTACAGTACAATCACTCAAACTTCTCAGTATATGTGGATGGTGGAATAGCCTACGTAAAATAGCGAAATCACCTACACAAATACAAGTTGACAAGTAGGAAAAGAGCAATCACCACATATGGGCCGCCATAATGGCTGGAAAGGCCCATGCCACTCCCCCCATAGTCTGGCAAATCTTCAAGAAAAAAAATAAAGCCTACGTAAATCTTGTGTGGTGTGGTGAAGTACACAGTGGACTGGTGGTAGTAGCAATCCCTGTAAGATGTTATGACAGTACTACAAAGAGATATAGCAAGTTGGGGTTAGTTTAGTGGGGTTTACATAGTACCCTCAAGATTTTAATCTTACTTTCAACCTTACTATCTTACAATCTGGAAAATCCTAGAATCTGGAATGCCTGAATCCCCATGACTTCCAGATTTCAGGACTATTATTGTATGTATATATATATATATATATATATATATATATATATATATATATATATATATATACATATATACAGGCAACCCCCGTTTAACGAAGGTTCACACAACGAAATTTCGCTACAACGAAGGTTTCATTTTACTACCATCTGCTCGTTTAACGAACACCAAACTCGCTTTAATGAAGTTTTATCCAGGTAATTTTTTTCCAAATTTGAAAGCCCCACCATATCACGCAAGCTGACAGGCTTTTGAATACACCAGGAGCTGCTGGTACTAAGGCCTGCCTCAGGAAAAATCCTGGGACACCTATAGAATAAAGATCAAGATCAAGCCTCTCGTGGACAACACGCGCAACACTCACTCCCCAGTCAAAACATAACAGCCTCAGCAGCAGCTTGTCTTCCCTAGCTCAACTTACCACCAAAACGCCCTGCAATTGGCCTAGTGTTCGTAAGAAGACCAGGAAGTCTCTTACTCTCCAAATGAAGCTAGATATTATTCATAGATATGAGAGAGGCCAGAAAACTATAGCAGTGCTGGCCACTATCTTGACTCCATATTATACTGTCTCTATTTTCAAGTCAGCAGATTCTATTAAGGAGGCTGGTGAGACCGTATCTTCCTTGCAAGCTAAAAGAACCACCTGAACTCTTGACTCTACAATGGATAAAATGGAAAGCCTTGTGGTACATAAGTTTTGTATGCAGTACAATGATGCGCACTTTGTTTACATTCCACAGGTTGCCGGTTAGTGTCTTTCCTGTTTCACTCCCTTCATAAAGTTAAGATCATCAACATTATAAAGTTACATACATACATACATTAGTGTACATTATAATGACTTAAATTAAACTACCTAAATGTTTAACTTCATAATTCTTACTTTCATTAAACCTTTTACTGTACTATGATGCACTCTCGCTTTGCTTACTCTCAATGGAAGTTCAAATAAGGGGTTAAACTTGTTATAATCGGTTTGCTTAACGAAGTTTCGCTTAACGAAGTGTTTTTAGAACGTAACCCTTCGTTAAACGGGATGCCTGTATATATATATATATATATATATATATATATATATATATATATATATATATATATATATACACTCAACCCTCGATTTGCCGGACTAAAAGGGGGGAAGGCTTGTCCGGGAATGGCAAATGTCCGGCAATGGAAAATGTCCGGGTGTCTACCCCCTTGCCGGACTTTACCCTATACAGGTTGAACCCGCTTTAACGGCACGCGATTTACCGGAATCCCGTGTTTAACGGCAAAAATTTCCGGTGGGAACATAGTGTTGTCTTTAACGGCATTTCGGCACCTGCACCAGCTGTACCAGGAAGTTGGAAAATAAATCAGACGTTTTTGTTCAGAAAACAAAACTGAGGGAGAAGAAAGAGACTTTGCACCAGATGTGGAAGACAAGAGAAAGAAAAATAAAAGAAAGGCAGGATCAGGAAGAATAGAAGTAACAGGAGGTGCCGAGGCAAAGGCAAAACCTCCGACGACCATCATCATCATCATCATCATCATCTCACCACGTGGGGCCGTAACACATGCCAATGCCGCCGACACACATCTGTACTGTTTTTTATTAGCATTTACCTTACTGTAGATATATTGATGGTAGATATCTGATCCCGTGTGGTCTAGTGGCGGCTTCAGTAGTTTCGTCTACTCAGAATCAGACACGACTTCCATACTCGAGTCATGTGACCTGAGATGTTCACCACTAGGGCCTGGTTGAGGAGAGGTGGTGGTGGTGGTGGCAGTGGTGGTGTGGCGGTGGCAGTGGTGGTAGTGGCGGTGGCAGTGTTGGCAGTGGTGGTAGTGCAGTGGCAGTGGCGGTGGCAGTGGTGTCAGGCTTGCTCACTTTGAAGAACTCTTTTATCAAAGTCTGTCTGCCAGACTCGTGTTGCATACGAATGATTTTAGATCGAAGCAGGCGAAGTTGATCATAGTGAATCTGGATGTCTTGCCGAGAGCAATCTTCAACAAACTTAAGTAAGACATCAGCACATTCACGAACGACGCTCATCTTTACTGTAGGTTTCACCTCACCTGAGTCACTATCCTCACTGTCGCTCTCCTCACCCGTCACAGCCGCTACTATTTGTTCAGTGTTGAGAATTTCATTTCCTTGTGTTTGATCATTTTCTTCCAACCACTCATCCACGTCATCCACTGTTACTTCCTCTTCCCCAGACTTTTTCAGTAGCTGGTGAAAGTCTGTAGCCTCGAAGCCTTCAAAATCGGCGCAGTAATCTTCATCCTTCATAAGTTTCTTCCAGGCATTAGTAAATGTTGTGTGTTTCATTTCTCTCCAGGCCTCATACATGTTATAAATAGCAGCTCTTATGTTGTAGTTTTTTATGTTAGCCAACGTTCTCTTGCCTCTAGTATCCTCAACTGCACCATCCTCTGTCTCCAGCACAACCAACACGTCATCCAGGTATTTACGTAGGTAAATCCTCTTGAACATTTTATAACTCCTTGATCCATAGGCTGGATCAAGGAGGTAGTGTTCTTGGGCAGAAACATAGCTTTTATCTTCCCGTCAGCACTTTTTAACACATCTGAGGAAGGGTGGGCGGGAGCATTGTCAAGCAATATTAAAGCCTTCACGTCATCCGGTCTTATTTTGAGCACTTTCTCTTGATAGTTTTTCACTTCCGGAACTAAGTGATGTTGAAAATAATCAGTAAAGATATGAGAGTTGAACCATGCCTTAGATGAGTTATAATAATGGACAGGTAACTTGTCCATAATATCCTTGAGAGCCCGGGGTTTAGCTGCCTTCCCCACGACTGTCAACTTAAGCCTATGAGTACCAGACGCATTTCCTCCAAAGCACTGATAGGCGTTCCTTACTCACCTTCTTTCCTTTCACTTTCTTTTCATGCATCCCAGCCTGAGTGTTTCTTGGTAAGGCCCGCCACATCATACCAGTTTCATCAACATTATATATTTGTGACATGGATAAATCTTCATCATTAATAAGTTTCATCAACTCATCACGGAAAGGTTCAATCATTTCAGCATCGGCACTTTCAGCCTCACCTGTCACAGCCAGATTGCGGATGCCATGGCGCCTGCGGAAGCGCCAGAGCCACCCATCACTGGCCTTGAACTCAATACCCATGTGGGCAGCAAGCTTAGCAGCACTAGCGGCCAACTCCACTCCCCTCACTTCCACCCCACATGCACGCTCCTGGGTATACCACTTGTACACTGCCAAATCAAGTTCAACACATTTCGGGTCTTTCATATGCTTTCTAGTTGCATCACCCTTTCCCGACACAGCAAATTTAACTGCATAATTTTCTAACTTTCCTCTAGCTTTTTTTATGTCCGAAACTGTCTGTTTTTTCACCCCATACAGCTCGCAGACTTGGGCAACACTCATTCCTCCATCTATTTTACGTAAAAGTTCCAGTTTTGCGACACAGAAAGGTGCACAGGTTTAGCTGTACGCTTGGTTACTTTCTTTGGTGGGTTTTTGGGTGGCATCGTTGTGAAGAAGAGGTGTATCCACGACAAGCACGTAAGCACAACACTCGTGTGACGCGGCAGACTTGTTTACAGTCCAGTACTAGACGTGTATGTCCGCCCGCGCTGTCATCTATAGTGCCCGATTTGCGAACTTTGTCTGGCGCGGTAGTTTGAAATCGACTTGTCCCGGACTTTTTTTTTTTTTTTTTTTTCCACAGACTCTTGTCCGGCAAATCCGAAATCCGGCAAATGGAGGTCCGGCAAATCGAGGGTTGAGTGTATATACATACATACAGGCAAACCCCGTTTAACAAAGATTCACACAATGAAATTTCGCTACAAAAAAGGTTTTATCCAGGTAGTTTTTTCCAAATTTGAAAGCTCCACCGTATCATGCAAGCTGACAGGCTTTTGAATACACCAGGAGCTGCTGGTACTAAGGCCTGCCTCAGGAGTAGTCCTGAGACACCTGTAGAATAAAGATAAAGATCAAGACTCGTGGACAACACAAGCGCTGCCGATACAAAGGCCTGACTCAGAAGAAATTCTGCGTCACCTGTTGCATCAAGATCAAGATCAAGATAATGCACACCACTCACTCCCCAGTCAAAATATAACAGCGTCATCAGTAGCTCATCTTCCCTAGTTCAACTTACCACCAAAACGTCTTGCAATGTGGCCTAACGTTCCTAAGAAGACTAGGAAGTGTCTTACTCTCGAAGTGAAGCTGGGTATTATTCACAGACACGAGAGAGGCCAGAAAACTAATAACATTGCTCGCCACCAGCTTGACTCCATCTACTGTCTACTATTTTCAAGTCAGCAGACTCTATTAAGAAGGCTGGTGAGACCGTATCTTCCTTGCAAGCTAAAAGAACCACCTGAACTCGTGACTCTACAATGGATAAAATGGAAAGCCTTGTGGAAATGTGGTACATAAGTTTTGTGTGCGGTACCATGATGTGCACTTTGTTTACATTCCACAGGTTGCCGGTTAGTGTCTTTCCCGTTTCACTCTCCCTCCCTTCACAAAGTTTAGATCATATTCATTATAAAGTTACGTACATACATACATTAGTGTACATTATAATGACTTAAATTAAACTACCTAAATGTTTAACTTCATAATTTTTGCTTTCATTAAACTTTTTACTGTACTATGATTCACTCGCTTTGCTTACTCTCAATGGAAGTTCAAATCAGGGGTTAAACTTGTTATAATTGGTTCGCTTAACGAAGTTTCGCTTAACGAAGTGTTTTTAGGAACGTAACCCCTTCGTTAAGCGGGGGTTGCCTGTATATACAGGCAAACCCCACTTAGCCCTTTCCTTTTGGCAATCGTATATATACGATTGCATCAATGCGTCCGTAGTGACGGCGATCATACCCGTAATCAAGAATTTTCGCGCCTCAATTTTGAGCTCCAAGTGTGGTTTCTCGAGTCAGATGGTGAGTGGAAGTGTCTGGCATGTTTCCACATGTAGTGTTGTCACTATAGCTCTGGAAATTTAGCGGTAACTAAGCTATTTTTCCTTTCTCCGGGCGACACTTGGCAACCCCAGCGACCCGCTGGGTGGAAAGCACCATGATAAGTGTGAAGTGACATCCTGATAAGAGCGAAGGATCTCAGATCATAACATGGAGCAGGACAGAACATATGTATTTAGCAGTGCTTCTGAGTTTGAAGACAGTGACAGTGAATATTTAGAAGAAGAAACTGAAGAAAGCGAAGTCATTAGTGAGGACTCGGAAAGTGAAAAAAAATATTACCTATCATTCTTTCATGTTAATTTTTTTCATTATCTTCGATTTTATAATAAAATGGTAGAAGGTAACTTGTCAGAGAGAGAGAGAGATATCAACTAACAGGTTGGCGCATGAAAGCGTGTGTAATTCACCTCGGTCATCTGCTGGTCACCCAGCCAGTCTTCCCCATTACGTGTGCGTGTGCGTGTGTGTGTGTGTGTGTGAGAGAGAGAGAGAGAGAGAGAGAGAGAGAGAGAGAGAGAGAGAGAGATCAACTAACAGGTTGGCGCATGAAAGCGTGTGTAATTCACCTCGGTCGCCTCCTGGTCACCCAGCCAGTCTTCCCCATTACGTGTGCGTGTGTGTGTGTGTGAGAGAGAGAGAGAGAGAGAGAGAGAGAGAGAGAGAGATAATGTTATTTGCCTTGGTCGTCTGCTGGTCACCCAGCCAGTCTTCCCTATTACGTGTGCGTGTGTGTGTGTTTGTGTGTGTGTGAGAGAGAGAGAGAGAGAGAGAGAGAGAGAGAGAGAGAGAGATAATGTTATTTGCCTGAAACTTGATATGAAAAGGGATGAAATCTCTCTCTCTCTCTCTCTCTCTCTCTCTCTCTCTCTCTCTCTCTCTCTCTCTCTCTCTCTCTCTCTCTCTCTCTCTCTCTCTCTCTCTCTCTCTCTCTCTCTCTCTCTCTCTCATTGGAAGTGTACAATTTCCCATCCAAGATGAAAGAGAGAGAGAGAGAGAGAGAGAGAGAGAGAGAGAGAGAGAGTGTGTGTGTGTGTGTGTGTGTGTGTGTGTGTGTGTGGTGTCATCGCTCTCGGGGCTGTTTCTGGAAGACGGATCACACAGCAGGAGGAGGAATCCTTGATAAGGCATAAACTGAACTTTCAGAGGTCACATTGACCTGCAAAGTACATCATTGTATTCAGAATAACAAAGAGAAAATAATTATTAGGATTCAAATAGTTTTCTGACAATTTCTAGGTTTACCATTTTTAGCCGTCATAGCAAACGGGAAAATAGTTTAAGCGCCGGAAGGAAAGGGTTAACAAAAGGGTTACATTCCTAAAAAAAAACCTTCGTTAAGTGAATTTTCATTAAGCGAATCAATTATAACAAATTTAACCCTTGACTTGAGCTTCCATTGAGAGTAAACAAAGCGAGAGTGCATCATAGTACAGTAAAAGGTTTAATGAAAGTATAAATTATCAAGTAAAACATTTAAGCAGTTTAATTTAAGACTAAGTTATTATAATGTACACTAATGTATGTATGTAAGCATCTTTATAATGTTGATGATCTTAAATTTATGAAGGGAGGGAGAGTGGAGCAGGAAATACGTTGACTGGCAACCTGTGAAATGTAAACAAAGGGCACATCATTGTACCGCAAACAAAACTTGTGTACCACATTTCCACAAGGCTTTCCATTTTATCCATTGCAGAGTCACGAGTTCAGGTGGTTCTTTTAGCTTGCAAGGAAGATATGATCTCACCAGTCTTCTTAATAGAGTCTGCTGACTTGAAAATGGTACATAGTAGATGGAGTTAAGGCATGGTGGGAAGCAATGTTATTAGTTTTCTCGCCTCTCGTGTTTGTGAATAATATCCAGCTTCACTTTGAGAGTAAGAGACTTCCTGGTCTTAAGTGCTGCCGCCTAGTGGGATGAAGGGATCGCTTGTGTGGTAGGTTTGAATATGTTTGGGGGCAGCTCCAGATAGTAGTGAATTCCGGATAGTGGCAATCTGGATACGTGGGTGATTACTGTATATATATATATATATATATATATATATATATATATATATATATATATATATATATATATATATATATATATATATATATATATATATATATATATATATATATATATATATATATATATATATATATATATATTATGTACATACATATCACATATGCACTAGTGCTACTTCAAAAGAGTGGTAATATTGAGTCAGCGTGCCTTAAAATGGAACTGCTGGCTAGTCACTTGTCTTACCTGGGAGCTTGCTCGAGAAGATACTTTTTATTTGATAAATTTTGTTTTGTAGGTACTACTATAGATGTTTACACAAAGTAAGTAACTTGTAGCAAGTTATTTGTTCTACAGTACTACAAATGCTAATCTGCTGATTATAATACAGTAGCGACTCAATGCTCAAACTTAATTAGTTCCAAATGGCTGCTCAAGTATTAAAAAGTTTGACTGTTGATACCTGTAAATCAGGTACTTCATTTTAATCATAGCCAAACCTCAAGTTTATAAAAATTTCAATATTTTTATTACAGTTTTGATTTGTACATACCGTAAGTGAAGGGTGGTGATGGATAACTTAGGAGGGAAGAAGGATGGGGAGGAGGAGGAGGAGGTCGTTTGAGGACCAGTCATCATCCATGAAAATGTCTTTGTAACTTTTCTCCTTGGGTGATTCCTGTGAATCCACTAGTGGAGGGCTGTGGCTCATTAACACTTGCACTCTCTCCAGATTCCTTATTTTCTCTATTAATAAGCCTCTTTGGTGTCATCGTAAGTTTTTAAATGAAAAACTACCGACAGAATGCAGAAGAATGTTTTTTTCTCAAGACTGCGGCAGGACTAGGGATGTGCACAGGCATACGGTATGCCGGATTACTCTATTACCAGTATTACCAGTAATACGGTATCAGAACGGGACAGTGACGGTTGTGAGAAAGGAGAGTACAGAGCTTTGTAAACAATCAAATGTACGGCCGTTTGATTACCAGATATTTTCACCACTAATATGCCTTTGGTGTTAATGTAAGATTATAAATGAAAAACTGCAGACAGAATACACAAGAATATTATTCTGACGACTGCAGCAACACAACTGGTGGAGAGGAGAGGGAGAGGCCAGGGAGCCTTTTGTTTACAACCACGTATATGGGCGTTTGACTATCAAGTATTTTTTTTAGTATTAAATTAAACTTTTGCATTCGAGTATTGAAAAGTTCGACTATTTAGACATTTGAGTATTGAGTCTCCTTTGTATTGTTAGAATTATATGTTACATAATTGTGGTAACTTTCTGTAGTATGTATTACATTGAGTTAAAGTTTTGATGTTGACAGATTGTTTGATGCTAAGGGCATGAAGATTCAGTTCTGCAGCAGATTGTATAAAGCAGTAGATGATGATAGAGGATGTACTACAAAGAAGCTCTCAAGAGTCGAGGACAGACACTGTGGAGGTGGAGGCAGTCCCACATAAAGGCTGGGCTGCCCTTGTCACCTTCATGTCATTTCTTACATATGTAAGTAGTGTTGACTGTTGTTTGTATGAATACAGTAGCTCCTGAATAAATTGAACATTGATTTGTCAAATTTTAGAGAAAACTCACTTACCTAACAACCATTATCATTATTTTCTAATTTCAAGATGATTGCTATAAAGAAAATTCAATGAAGTGTTCAATTTTTTTTTCTCTCTCCTCTTGTTTATGTAGAAAGAGTACCAACCAAGACCAACAAAAATAGCTATGGAAAAATAGGCCTACTGCTGGTCTCCCTACAATCAAATGCTAATTGGAAAAAGGATAATTGTCTTGAAATTTCACTCTTAAATGAGTTCAAGTCATAGGAAGACTGTAATACAGAATCAGGAAGGGAGTTTCAGAGTTTACCAGAGAAAGGGATGAATAATTGAATAATTGAAAATATGGGTTAATACCTGCATTGGAGAGATGGACTGAATAATGGTGAGAGAAAGAAGAAAGTCTTGTACAGCAAGGATGTGGTAGGAGGGGAGGCATGCAGTAAATAAAATTAGAAGAGCAGTTGGCATGAATAGTAGAAGATAGTTATGGATGCAGCTTTGTAGTGGTGAGAGGGAAGCTGAAGACAGTCAGTCAGAAGAGAGGAGTTGATAAGATAAAAAAAGTTTTGATTCCACTGTGTCTAGAAGGGCTGTGTGAGTGGGATATCCCCCCCCTCCATATTTGTGAAAAATACAGATGTGGAAATATTGGGTCGTATCCAGGATTTTTTGTTTGGGGGATCTAACCTAGATTAGGGTAGGCTGGTTTGGTTAGAATTTCTGAAGCAATTGCCTACTAATTGTTTTTTTTTTTTACTATTCTACAACCATATTATTGATGTTTTACTACTTTTATTCCATAATTTCCCTTAGGTTAAGTTCATATCCCTGCCTGAGGTAAATCTAGCCCAGACCTGATGGGATGCTAGTAAATACTAATTGCTAACAGCAAGCATACATCAAACAGTATAATTCACAAAGAATTAAAAAAAAAAAAAAATGAATAACAATAAAAACACTGAAAACAAATTATACCATGATCTACACATTAAACATATATTTTCCAAAATAAAATGTTGGTAATAAGGGTCAGTCACATCAGTACTGTTCTCTATATTACCCAATTTCACACAAAATTTAAACTGACGTCACTGAGGAATCCAATGAGATGCCTGACATGCACACCTCATGTCAGTTCGCTGCCTACCTTCGTCCAGTCTAGACGCCACTCCCTCCGGTATGCCGACCTTCTCTTGTTTTACCGGCTTCTCTAAGGAGTTGTCCTGGTAAGCTTTCTCCTTTCCCTGCTGATGCTCAGAGTTTTTGGTGACAATGAACGCAATCCAAGGATTGTTGTTTTTCGGTCTTGCTCCCTGTTAGTGACCCAGAGTTGTAGTTTGGTTGCAGGGTCATTTGGAATGGACAAGGACAGTGTTCTGGAAACGCCGAGACGTTCTTTGTTGTCGTCAGCTAGCAAGCAGTCCAGCTGCAAGAAAGTTCTACCGGTGGGGGAAGATGAGAGGAAGAGAGACAGGCAGAAGCTAAACAACAGGTGGTTTGTGCTTCGTTGTCTTCTGCTGCGGGTCCGAGTCACGATATAAAGACTCCTCTTCCATCAGCTGACCACTCTACCTGGGATGCTCAACTTGACTGTCTAAGCATTGTTATTAGTGACCTGATTGCAAAGTTGGATGGGAACGCACCAGCTACCACCGCTTCTGTCAGGAGTGGCGCTGACTTTAGTGGCTTCGCTGCGGCCTTATGTGGTGATGAGGAAGGTGAAATTCATGAGGGTGCTTGTGATCCCTTAGAGGAGCTGGATTTGTTTGGTGTTCCCCAGCCGGCCCACCCTGATGCAGAAGGTGATAATGCTGACTTCCTTCGTGCACTTGAGGAGTTGTCAGGTCACTTCCAAGGAGAGGAGGAGAAAGGTGAGTCCCTTTCTGAGCGTCTGGCTACCATCTTGTATGCCAGTCTGAGGTGCAGGTTGTCCTCTGATGGTGTGAAGTCAACCTGTAGCAAGATAAAACTCTCCAGTAATGTGTCGAACTTGTCTGTTCTGGCGACTAACTCAGCTATCACCTCTGCCATGACTGTTGGTGGCAAGCTTATAGATATGTGGCTCTTCCGTACTAATGAACTGCTTTCCAAAACCATTGTTCCTGTGGCACAGTATATCAGTGATATTGACAATTTTGTCCGTGGTAACATTTTTGCTGCCAGGCGGTTATGGTAGGCCTTATTTACAGATAAGTGGATTCATGATGTTGTCCATGGTAAGGTCATTGAGGTTTTTGCTCCACCTACTCAAACAATACTGCCTAGACCTCGTGACCTTTCTGTAACTGATTGCTCTACCCTCAACAGTACCATGTTGGAGTGGAGTGGTTGAAGGTTGTAAATCAATTATCGGTCAAGGTTTCTTTTTCAATATTTTTCCTGTTATGAAGAAAGATGGAACAACTACAGTCATTTTGAACTTTAAGAACTAAATAGATATATTCCTCATGTTCAATTTAAAATGGATACCCTTAAGGAGATTGTCCTGCTAATCCAACCTGACTGCTTTTTGCTACCTGTGATTTTAATCCTTAAAGTACAGGGGGGTTGATTTACTTTCCGTCTGTTACAATGGGGAAAAATCACACCTATCAAAAATGCTAAAAATCTTTTTTCCTTATAAAAACATATTTCTTTGTGTTATTTTGAGTACACGATGTAGTTTTTAACATGTTATGACCTCTGAGAGCAAAGTTATTGCATATAAAAAAATTCATGGCAGAACTCACCGCTAAGAAATACCCCCCAAGCTCCGATAACACCGCTCTCTCTCTCTCTCTCTCTCTCTCTCTCTCTCTCTCTCTCTCTCTCTCTCTCTCTCTCTCTCTCTCTCTCTCTCTCTCTCTCCTTTTGGGCATTTGAATTTGATGTAAAAGTAGGAACTTTTGCACTTTCATGTCAAGAAAATTTGAACTCAGATATATGAAATGATGTGAAAAACACGAAAAGAAAAAGAAAAAAAAACCACGTGTTACAAGTATTGTGGATTTCTATAATAACTGGAATCTGGCAACTCTTATTAGCAATGGGATTCACGTGACTTGGCCGACAAGCACAGTCCTGTAGAGACAACCATGAGTGACACACACCAGCACATTGCTCGAAGGGAGTAGGCTACGTGAGGAGGTTTATGAATGTCGCTGTGAGGGTTGGTCTCTGTCTCCCAGATCATTATCAGAATCACTACTGGAGTCTTCACTTTCTTCTGTCTCAATAAAAAAATCACTGTCTTCATTTTCATCACTCTTCAATGTCATTACCGAGTAACACTGACATAACATCACTCAGAGTACCATTTCCTCCCTCCGGGTCACGGGGGTTGCCAGATGTTGCCTCGAAATGGGAAAAGATGACCTATTGTGAGAGAATATGTCTCAAGGCTCAAGCAGGCGAGTGAGAAAAGATGCCAGATACCTCCACTTACCTTAGGACCAATAGTGAGGGGGAGAGATTCAAACGTTTAGAACAGAAAAATCATGATTACATGTACATTCCCCGCCTCTCCGCACGCGACTCTAAAATCGTACATATACGATCACTATGCTTTAAGGGTTAAGAATGCTTATTTTTCAGTTTATGTGAGGCCAGAAGATAGGAAATGGCTTAGTTTTTTTTTTTTATTTTGGAGGGATCAACCTTTCTAATTTACCTGTCTACCACAAGCCTTAACATCTGGCCCTTGGATTTTTACCAGGCTATTAAAACCAGTTCTTTCTCACTTACATAAACTTTGTATTACTGTTGTGTGTTATATTGATGATTGTATTTTTATTGCAGCTTCTAGCAAGAAACTACACCAGTATTTAGGCTATGCCTTGCACCTTTTTTATTCTGTTGGGCTCACAGTTGATACTCTAATGTCATCCCTGGAACTTAAACAATAGGTGGAATTTCTTGTTGAGTTCAGTTGACATGACTGTCACTCTAGCCCCTCATAGAAAGAAATATATCAAAGAGCAAGGTTTACAGTTGTTATAGGGAGACATTACATGACTTGGCTTCTTGCATTGGTTTGGCTGTGGCTGCTGAACCTGTAGTAGAACTTGCATCCCTCAGGTACAAGTATCTTGAGATACAGGCAAACCCCGCTTAATGAAGGTTCACATAACAAAATTTCGCTACAACGAACGTTTCCTTTTACTACCATCTGCTCGTATAACGAACACCAAACTTGCTTTTATGAAATTTTATCCAGGTAATTTTTTCCAAGTTTGAAAGCCCCGCCGTATCACACAAGCCGACAGGCTTTTGAATACACCAGTGCCTCTCGTGGACAAAACGCACACCACTCACTCCCCTACCCTTCCCCGCTCTCAGCTCAAAACAATAACAGTGTCCAGCACCAGCTCGTCTTCCCTCGCTCAACAAGCCACCAAAACGCCCTGCTACCAGCCCTGCAATGTCGCCTAGCGTTCCTTAGAAGACCAGGAAGTCTCTTACCCTTGAAGTGAAGCTGGATATTATTCACAGACACGAGAGGCCAGAAAACTAATAGCATTGCTCACCACCATCTTGACTCCATCTGCTGTCTCTACTATTTTCAAGTCAGCAGACTCTATTAAGAAGGCTGGTGAGACCGTATCTTCCTTACAAGCTAAAAGAACCACCTGAACTCATGACTCTACAATGGATAAAATGGAAAGCCTTGTGGAAATGTGGTACATAAGTTTTGTATGCGGTACAATGATGTGCCCTTTGTTTACATTCCACAGGTTGCCAGCTAGTGTATTTCCTGCTCTTCTCTCCCTCCCTTCATAAATTTAAGATCATCAACATTATAAAGTTACTTACATACATACATTAGTGTACATTATAATGACTTTCTCTTGAATTAAACTGCTTAAATGTTTAACAATAATTTTTACTTTCATTAAACCTTTTACTGTACTATGATGCACTCTTGCTTTGTTTACTGTCAATGGAAGTTCAAGTCAGGGGTCAAACTTGTTGTAATTAGTTCGCTTAATGAAAATTCGCTTAACGAACTTTTTTTTAGGAACATAACCTGTTCGTTAAGCGGGGGTTGTCTGTAATTTGGAATAGGGAACTGGTGCTCAACTTTGGTAATTATTTTTCCAAGGTTACTTTGGACTTACATTCATTAGATCTCATCAATTGGTGGGTTAATAACATTGATTTTCAGACCAGGTCTCTGCTCCTATCCCCTTCTCACTTTGAGTTGTATTCTGATGCTTGCCTTACAGGCTGGAGTGCATATGTTGGACATTCTAAGACAGGGGGGCTACTGGGCTCATAAAGAATTAGACCATATTAATTGTCTAGAGTTGAAGGCCATCCTCTTTGGCTTCAATCTCTTTGCAAGGATTGTTGAGACAGGCATATTAATTTTTGCTCTGACAACTCCACTGCCATTGCTTGCGTGAACTGTTGTGGGAGCACGAAACTTAATCTTAATACCTTAACTGGCGAGATATTCTCTTGGGCTGAGTCATGGGTATTATTTTATTGGCAGTGTATGTCGAGGGACTTCGTAATGTAGAGGCTGATAGAGAATCTAGAGTGCATAATGTGGATACTGAATGGATGTTGCAGCCCCATCTCTCTAGGAAACTAACTGTCAGATCTTTTTTACACCAGAAACTGACTTATTTGCTTCTAGGATCAATGCTCAAGTGGCCAGTTGTGTATCTTGGAAGTCAGACTGTGCTGCAGCATGTACAGGCAAACCCCACATAACAAATGGGTTAGGTTCCAAAAAAAGTGTTTGTTATGCGAAAATTCGTTGTATGGGGTCCTAGGATGAGTAAAAAAAATAATAAAAAATAAAATGAAATAAAATAAAAAATCTGAACGTGTCGAATTCAGACGTGGCAGTGGATGGTGGTGGTGGTGATTCAGGGGCGTTTTCAAACTCGACCAAAATTTTCCCAATAAATTTTTTGTTATAGCGGGGTTTGGTGTTCGTTAGGTGATATAAGGGTAATAAAAGAAAACATTCGTTGTGGCGAAAATTCGTTGTGTAAATGTTCATTATGCAGGGTTTGCCTTTATTAATGCCTTCACCCTTGACTAGTCCATCAAGAGTTTATATGCTTTTCACCCCTTTGGCTTGATTTCCAGGGTCCTGAAGAAACTACTGGAATCCCAGGCTGCCTTTCTTGCAGTTCTACCACTGTGGCCAACTCAGGTGTGGTTTCCAATGGCTCTCCTCCTACTGGCTTGACCTCCCCTTCTCCTTCCTCAACACTGTGTAAATCTGCCACAAGATCCCTCTTGCACATATCCACAGGCTTACAAGCTGATACTGGTTGGCAGAAGTTGCCCAATTTCTCCTTGGATCATGGAGGAAGGGGACTTTATTACAATATGGATCATATTGGCAGATGGTTGTGGACGTTCGACTATAAGGTATTTTTTCGAGTACAGGCAACCCCCGCTTAACGAACGAGTTACGTTCCTTAAAAACCGTTCGTTAAGCGAATTTTCGTTAAGCAAACCAATTATAACAAGTTTGACCCCTGACTTGAACTTCTATTGAGAATAAACAAAATGAGAGTGCATCATAGTACAGTGAAAGGTTTAATGAAAGTAAAAATTATGAAGTTAAACATTTAAGCATATGTGAATAATATCCAGCTTCAATTTGAGAGTAAGAGACATCCTGGTCTTCGTAGCAATGCTAGGCAACATTGCAGGGCGTTTTGATGGCATGTTGAGCGAGGGAAGACGAGCTGCTGCTGACGCTGTTATTGTTTTAAACTAGGGGGAGTGAGTGGCACGTGTTGCCCACGAGAGGTGCTGGTGTATTCAAAAGCCTGTCAGCTTGCGTGATATGGCGGGGCTTTCAAACTTGGAAAAAATTACCAGGATAAAATTTTGTTAAAGCGAGTTTGTTGTTCGTTAAATGAGCAGATGGTAATAAAAGAATTCATTTGTTGTAGCGAAATTTCGTTGTGTGAAACTTCGTTAAGCGGGGGTTGCCTGTATTAAATTGAAATTCTGTGTTTGAGTATTGAAAAGTTTGAGTATTGAGTTTCCACTGTACTTATTTATTTTTCTAATACATGTAAGAAAACAATATTGTCTTGCATTTTCTTTTAGAATATAAGACTTTTCTTTGACAAATATTTAATTTGTCGAGTGGTTTAAAGTTACCTATACAGAAGCTCCCCAACTTACGAACATAATGGGGACCGAGAGGCCGTTTGTAACTCCATTTGTTCGTATATCCAAAGTCGGGTCTCCATTGCCTTTTTTCCCATTGTTTTAAAGTTTTGTTTACATTAAGAATACCTGTACATAAATCCCAATAAGTACGACATACCTTATACAGTACCTGTAATATGAAATGCTTTTAATATTATTTGATGGTGATTCATACAACTTTAATGTAGAAACATACTTTATTTAAAAAGAAAATATATTGTAGTGGTGACTGGCTGGCGAACCGATCGATAAGATGGCGTGTGGTCAGCTGGGCAGGAAAACACAACCAGGGCCGTCACACAACACGAAGCCTATCCGTTAGACTGGGGGATGACACCATACCATACTGAGAAAGATCGATAAACATGGATAGATTAACATGGCGTCGATCAATGGGGGTTGAACAGGTGCCTATAAATCTGGGATGACTAAGCGTCTGTATATCGGGGTCAAACAGCTGACATGGTTACCGCTAGGTTACAGACTCGCATTTAGGTTACACATTTTAACGTTAGGGCTATGTCAGTTACATACATGAAAGCATTTCACATGAAATATGAAACAGAAAACATTGCATGCTTGAAATATAAATGAGGAAACTCGTAAGATTTACCTTGTTCACTTGGATTTGTTGGGGAAGTGGCGGGCGAGGAAGGGGTGACGAGATGGTGGAGGGTCGTCAGCATCGCTGTCAGCGTCAGGCGTGTGGGTAGAGGATGAAGATGGCACTGGCTCATGGGTAGATGGCACTGACTGAGGAGTGGATGGTACTGTTGCCTCACGTTTATCTACCCGTTTGAAGAACCGATGAAGCGACGACTGGCTCACAGCCTTCTTTT
Source organism: Portunus trituberculatus (assembly GCF_017591435.1). NCBI lineage: Eukaryota > Metazoa > Arthropoda > Malacostraca > Decapoda > Portunidae > Portunus > Portunus trituberculatus. The sequence continues at coordinate 6,403,478 of NC_059271.1, read as the reverse complement.
TTTCCTCGTATATGACGCGGTAGCATTTCAGTGCATCATGAACAGCTGCTGACACCTTGGCATGTCGTTCTTCATTTGGGTCCTGTTCTTCAAAATTTGCCAAGGCTGCCTCTATGGATGCAAAAGCTTCTGCCATCTTTTTAGTTTGGAAATGTTTTGGTGGCATTTCCACTTCTTCCTCCTCTGCCTCTTCTGCCTCCTTCCTCTGCTTCTCCAATTCTCGTAGTTCATCATTAGATAGCTCCTTGTCATGGTCATCAAAGAACTCTGTGAAGTCCTGCTCCTCCAGCTCTAGCTCCAGTTTCTCACTCATGGAGATTAAATTGTCAACAACCTCCTCCTGCTCCTCCTGAATATTTTCAAACCCAGTGAAATCATGAACAACCTGAGGGCAGAGCTTTTTCCATACGGCATTCATACAGGTGGTTGTAATTTCCCACCAGGAGGTATTAATGTTTTTTATGGCATTGTAGATGTTATATGACTTCCAAAATTCGCTCAGAGTCATATCATTCTCGTCTGTTGCCTTCAGTGCCTGGCGGAAAGTGCGCCTTAGATAGTATTTTTTGAACGTTGCGATGACTCCCTGGTCCATAGGTTGTATAATGGAGGTTGTGTTGGGTGGCAGGTAGACAACCTTGACATTAGGGTGAAAGTCATCTAGGTAAGGTGGGTGGCCAGGGGCGTTATCCAGCACCAGGAGGACGTTGAATGGAATGGAGTTGCTCCGACAATACTTCTCCACCTCAGGGATAAATTGATTATAAAACCACTCCTGAAAAATCGCCTGTGTGACCCAAGCTTTAGAGTTACTCTTCCACACAACTGGAAGAGACGCCTTGGCAATGTTTTTCAGGGCTCGTGGGTTTTCCGAGGTGTACACCAGTAGGGGCTTTAATTTTAAATCACCACTAGCATTACCCCCAAGCAGTAGCGTCAGTCTGTCCTTTGCAGCTTTGAAGCCAGGCATCGTCTTTTCCTCCTTACTGATGTAGGTTCGGTCAGGCATCTTTTTCCAGTAGAGGCCAGTTTCATCCACATTGAAAATCTGTTGTGGTGTGTAGCCTCCCTGGCAGATAATTTCTGCTAGTTTTCCTGGGAATTCCTCAGCTGCCTTAACATCTGCACTCGCCGCCTCACCAGACACCTTCACGTTATGCAAGTTATTGCGCGCCTTGAAGCGGTTAAACCACCCATGACTTGCAGTGAATGACACATCCTCACCATACTCAGCCTTCAGTTCATTGAATAGACTCAGGGCCTTCTCTTGAATCATCATAAGGCATAGACGTTTCCGTTTCTGGATGCAGTCCTCGAACCAGACGCCGAGATGTTTTTCCATCTCCTCAATCACTTTCCCTCTCTTTTTCGATATGATGGTTGATTGCATGGGCACTGCAGATTTCACATGTTCCACAATTTTTTCTTTGTTCTTAATAATTGTGCCTACAGTTGACCGATTCATATTAAATTTTCGTGCCACATCAGACATTTTCTCACCTTTTCGCTTCACACTCGACATTTTTGATGGAATGATGCACAGGTAAAGCGAATTATGGCACAAAAATTGGCAGTACACGAGGACACAGTGAACAGATGCTTTCGTGTTTATGGCAGGAGCCTGGAGGGCAGGGGAGTGATTCGCACAGCTGAGTGAGCTCGGCAGCGCCACGGCGTGGCAGACTCATTAACTATATTTGCGCGCAGGAAATTTGAAGTTTCCTAGCATCTTTCAAACAATTTTTTGGACTTAAGTATTTAAAAGATTTGTTCGTATGTATGAAGTGTTCGCAAGTCGAATGTTCGTAAGTAGGGGAGTTTCTGTATGTCACAATGATACCCAGGTTCTAGTTGGTTACACTAAAGATGCGCCTGGGTGGTGATATGGGCCCTAATATGGGTACCACTATAAATAAAATTGCCTGTGCCACAAATGGGCAGAAGGTTGACCATGTTTCCCACATATACTCTTGAAGTATGGCTACAGCTGCTATAGGCCATAGAATAAAAAAGTAAATAAATAAATAATAAAAAAATAAATAAAAATGAATAAAATCAAACTGGGATATCACAATTTGGCTTTCCTTGATAAGTTTCAATAATTCTCTTTATTGATCTTTTCATAATTTCATAATTTTCCTGATATCATTTTTATTAGCTTCTCTCTTTGGTTGAACTAAAGTTGACCATAAAACCTTGTAGCATTTATTTTTCTAAATATGCAAAACAAAGAGACAAAAATCTATAAACAAATTTAGGAAAGGAAAAATGTAGTACAGTATAGAGATGCACTGAATATTGACAAATAAAGTATGTCCACTGGTGGGTCATATCGCAGAGAAGTCATAGATTTTTCACAGTATGCAATGTGACCCACTGGTGGGCAAACAGTTTGACATTGCCAGTGTGTTTGTGTTATCTCCCAGACAACACTGCTCTTCTTGCTTCACTGGCCTTACCAGCCATGACATGATGACAGTTTGTTTGTATCACAGTGTGGGAGAGTTCGTTGTGCTGCCAAATGCAGGGAATGTGTTAAAAAATTAGGAGAACAGTGGTATAAGGGTATGAGTTGATATATCTGACAATTTACCAGATTTTAAGACCTCCCATGGTTCTGAGGGTATATTGATGTTTACATATTTTGTCTTTTTTGACAATTTGAATTGTAGAATAATCTTTTTTAAAATTTGTTTGTTTTTATTATTACATAAAAAAAGTATCTTTACCATTTACATATATCCTTTAAACAATTTTGAAAAGTGAATTCGTGCAGAGCTCTATTGTATATTTGCAAGGAAAAATATACAGAAGACTTTATACAAGGTAAAATTGATTACAACCACAAGGAAAACATCTGTTAAACTAACACCATTTACACAATGGTGAATACAGGTGCAGTTTATATCATTCAAGATTTTCAAGTTATGTACCTCTAGGCATTATGTTTAATGCACAATCTCTCACAGAGTATTATCACCACATTGTCATTAGTTTTTTCTTTATTATGCAGTACTTTGAATATTATTAGTGTAGCGTTGTTTTCCCCTAGGTACTGTGGGTGTTGAGAGGTACAGTATAGGGTCAGTGGAGGCATGCTGCCAGGGACAGGAGAACGAGAGACAAAGGCAGACTTCTGCCAGTTTTCAATAGGAGTTCAAGCACTACACACATTGTAGCATAACTTTTGTACTCAATGAATTAAAGCATGTCCAACTCTGTCCTAGATAGATCTCTGTTGCTGTACACAGTAGCTATTTTGCATTCTGTTTCCAGCCTCTCATTCAGCAGTACCTTTGCCACAGTTGTAGAATAGAATCTTTATGAGTAAATACTGAAATTCCAAAAAGCTAAAATTTTGCACATTTTCTTTTCAGACCTTAACCGTTACATGTGGATTCTGCTTTGGTGCCATCTTCACAGAATATTTAACTGAGATTCAAGCTTCATCCATAAAGGTTTCTTGGATCTACAACATGTACCATGTTACTGCCTGTTTGGGCTGTGTGGCAGTAGACACGATAGTGGAGGAGTTTGGCTGGAAGAAAGTTGTATTTGCCACGGGTTTCCTCAGCAGCCTGGGCATAGCATTGTCAGCCTTCACCACTTCAGCTGACTTCCTCTTCTTTTCCTACTCAGTTCTTGCAGGTACTAACAATAGTAGCAGTTGATGTGGTGGAAGTTATAGTGGTAGTGGCATTATTGGAGACAGCAGCAGCACCAGTACCACCACCATAAGCAGGGCTGGTTTAAGGAGCTGTGGAGCCCATAGCACAAGGAACATTGAGGCCCCTGCATGCTTTTATATATATATATATATATATATATATATATATATATATATATATATATATATATATATATATATATATATATATATATATATATATATATATATATATATATATATATATATATATATATATATATATATATATATATATATATATATATATATATATATATATATATATATATATATATATATATATATATATATATATATATATATATATATATATATATATATATATATATATATATATATATATATATATATATATATATATATATATATATATATATATATATATATATATATATATATATATATATATATATATATATATATATATATATATATATATATATATATATATTTATTTATTTATATATATATATATATATATATATATATATATATATATATATATATATATATATATATATATATATATATATATATATATATATATATATATATATATATATATATATATATATATATATATATATATATATATATATATATATATATATATATATATATATACATATACATATACATATATACAGTAATACTCTGCTTAACGAACAGGATAGGGGGTGTCAAAGCTGTTTGTAGAGCAGAAATTCGTTAAGCTGACGTAATTTTCCCATAGGAAATAATGGAAATATGGGGGGGATGCGTTCTGGAGCGTGCTTTTCTGGTCGCTGGTTAGCGACGTGGACTTCTCTCTTCCTTGAGACATGTTATCAGCTGATGAACGAAATTGTTTACGTTTTCACCAGGTTTTCACTCACATGCTTACCAACCACAGCTATGCGGGGCTACCAACCATTCCGACGCTTTATACCTTTTTGGTAAGCCAGACAACTAGGTTGGCGAGCGCTCCAAACACAAAACAAATTGTGGAACTGTCATAAATAGTTGGTGCGCGAGCCAAACAACATGGTAAGCGTTTTGGTTTGTTGCCGTACCAAAACATTCAGGAACCTGCTGTTAGTGGTGCAAGACATATTGGGCAAAGGGGCTATAGAGCATATGGGGGGCAAGCTAGAAGGCTTTTATGCTCATCTGTTCCTTGTTTCCAAGATAACAGGCAATTGGAGACCTGTGTTTGACTTCTCAACTCTGAACAAGTTTTTAGTTGTCAGCCCCTTCCAGATGGAGACAGTGGTGTTAGTTTTTGAGTCTATGAATGTGGGGGATTGGATGGTGTCTCTGGATTTGAGGGATGCATATTTCCAAGTTCCAATCCACCTGCGTTCCCGCAAGTACCTGCGGTCTGTTTGACGAGGCAAGGTTTTTCAGTTCAGTTCTTTTATTTGGCCTCACCACTGCCTCGTAGGTCTTCACCAAGGTGATGGCTCCAGTGTCTTCATGGGCTCATCGACATGATATCTCCCTGCGCCGTTACCTGGACGATTGGTTTGTCACAGGGACGACTCTCCAGGGATGTATAGGTGCCATCCGGGCTGTTTTACAGCTGTGCACTCAATCTGCCCAAATCAGACCTGGTACCCAGCCAAAGGAAGCAGTACCTGGGCATGGTGCTGGATTCAGTGAGGGCTCTGGTTTTTCTGTCACCATAAAGGGTCAACTGGTTTCTCTCAGTGGTGCAGAGTTTTCTAGAGGACAGAGCCCCTACAGTGTCTCTATGGAGGTCACTCCTGGGTCATCTGGCTTCCGTGGAGAGGCTGGTCCCAGGCGGCCAGGTACGCTCTTGGTCCCTTCAGTGGTCCCTGGTGGTGGGTTCCTCCTTCACAGCAGTGTCTTGCAGACCTCTCCTGATGGATGGATCTGGGTCATCTACTCAAGGGAGCTCCCTTTGTGATGGCACCTCTGGAACAATCTCTGTTTTCCAACCCGTCTCTTCACAGTTAGGGTGCTCATCTGGGGGACTCTCTCTCTCTTGGGGTTGTGGTCTCCACAGGAGCGGAGCTTTCACATCAACCACCTGGAGATGATGGCTGTTTTCTGGGCTCTGCAGGAAGTCTCTGGCACAGTGGTGTCTCTCATGTCAGACAATTTGACAGTGGTGGCCTATTTGAGGAACTTGGGGACACCCGGTCTGAGTCTCTCTTGGGTCTGGCGGGGGACATTCTCCGGTGGTGTGAGGACAACTCGGTCTCTCTTCACCCAAGGTTTGTACCAGGACGGTGCAATGCAGTGGCAGATGTCCTCAGTCATGAGTGTGTGGGGTCAGAGTGGACCCTGCATCCTGTAGTGTTCAGGCAGGTCTTCCAGGTGTGGGGTGCACCAGAGGTGGATCTGTTTGCCACTGCCTCTAATCACCAGTTATCTCTGTATGTGTCTCCATTGCCTGACCCAGGAGCTTGGAAAGAGGACGCGTTTGCCTTTCAATGGGAGGGCTTGGATCTGTACGCCTTTCCTCCCTTCTCTCTGATTCGGCGGTGCTGGCTCGAGTCAGAGAGTCCGCTTGTGTTCACATGACTCTGATTGCCTTGCGGTGGCATCAGGCAGACTGGTTTCCTTTGCTTCTGAGTCTGCTTGTGGACCATCCTTGAGTGTTGGCGCAATGGGTCTCTCTGCTCTGCCAGCCTCATCGCCACCTTTTTCACAAGTATCCAGGGGCTCTTCACCTTCACGTGTGGAGACTCTCCAACATCTCTTCCGAAAGAGAGGCTTTTCGTGGAAGGCTGCTAGATTTATGGCCTGTCCGGTCAGACAGTCCTCTGCCAGAGTCTATCAGGCAAAGTGGTCTGTCTTCTGTGGTTGGTGTGAGTCGAGGGGTTGTCATCCTCTCTCGGCCTCTGTGATGGACTTAGCAGACTTTTTAAAATTTTTCTTCGTAACACTAAGCAATTGTCCTTGCCATCCATTAGGGGCTATCGTTCCACTTTGGCCCTCATTTTCCAGCAGGCTGGCTTGGATATCTCACAGGATAGGGATCTGTCAGCTCTATTTTGGAGGTTTGCCAATTTAGCTCCTTGTTCACCATGCATTCCTGCGTGGGATTTATCCTTAGTTTTATGTTCATTAATGAAGTCCCCTTATGAGCCTTTGCGTTTGGCTTCATTGAGGGACGTTGCACTAAAGTCCTCCTTTCTTTTGGCTCTAGCATCTGCTCGCCAAGTTAGTGAACTGCATGGGCTGTCAGTGGAAGTTAGTCACTCGAAGGGTTGGGGTTCTATGACTTTTTCTCTAGCCCCGGATTTTCTAGTGAAGACTCAACTCCCAGGTGATGTATCTCAGTTTGACTTCACCATTCCTGCTCTTGCGGAGTACATTGGTGACTCGGAAGGGGACAGGCTTTTGTGCCCAGTCAGAGCCGCCAGGGAGTACCTTCGTAGGACCAAGGACTGTCGTCCTAGGTGCTCCCGCCTTTTTGTGACGGTTACTGAGCCTTGGTGTGTAGTGCACCCTCATACTATTTCCCACTGGATATGTCAGCATGCACTTGTGGATGTGTCTGAGGAGGACATGCACTTGGTTCGGGTGAAGGCACATGAAATTAGAGCAGTGGCGATGAGTTTTTTTTTTTTTTTTTTTTTTTTTTTTACGGTAAGGCCTATAGCGCCTGTAGGCACACTTGAAGAGTGTATGGGAAGCGCTGTTCAGCTTCCGCCCATTAGTGGTGCAGGCAATTTTATAGTGGTACCCATATTAGGGCCCATATCACCGCCCAAGCTCATCTTGAGTGTAACCACCAAGAACCTGGGTATCATGGTGATATGTAGGTAACTTTAAACCACTCGACAAATGGCAAAGTGTTTTAAGGCTGTACGTGGTGGGATTCGAACCTACGCGTGGACGTCTGCCCGATCCCACACTCACCACCTTATCCACTATGCCACCGCCTTCCTTGTTCAGGAAGATTCGGAGTATTCCTACCATTCTTTGGGCAGGAACCTGGAAGAGTATGTCCACTTTTGCTTCTTTTTATCTCATGGATATTACTCATCGGTATTTGGATACCTTTTCTCTGGGCCCTGGTGTGTCGGCTCTCAGGGTAATTCATTAATTTTTCTTTTGGGTTCCGTATACATGCAGTTCTATGTATTGTCCTCTGTGGAGTTCTAGGGCCTTGGACAATTCTCAGGGCGAGAGTTGTTATGCTCTTCCCACTCCTCTGGTTTTGTCCCTGTCATGGGATAGAAGTGCTGCACCCACCTCAGGATATGGCCTCTGCCTTGTAAGTTTTGGGTTTGTAAGGGTGTGTGTCTTGGGGAGTGAAAGTTGTTCTTAGGGGTGAGGTCATTCTCCCTCCTATACTTGGGATTTAGTTCTTAAGCAATAATTAATAATTTTGGGTAGTAGTATGTGTAATAACAAATAGGATTTTTAATGTAAAATCCATTTTTATCTATAAATTTACCCGCAATTATTAATTGTAATTGAGTTTCCCATCCTCCCTCCCCTCTATGACCTTTTAGGCTAGATGCGAATGAGGGAATCGGCCTGATGGCTGATACCTGGGAATAGAAAATGGGCTGGATGTCTCCTCAAAGAAAACGAGAAAGGGCACCTCAAGTATTTCTTTCGTTTCTTTTCTCGAGCTGTTAGACATGATGTAAGTTTGCTGTGGGAATGGGGTCTAAGCAATAATTAATAATTATGGGTAAGTATGTAGATTAAAATGGATTTTACATTAAAAAATCCTATATTTCAATATTTTACATTAGTATCCTCACCCACCTGATTTGTCTTAATTTTTTTGTTATTGATATCTAATACAAACTATACTAAACTTTTATCTCCATTAATAGGTTAGGTATATATATATATATATATATATATATATATATATATATATATATATATATATATATATATATATATATATATGTGTGTGTGTGTGTGTGTGTGTGTGATTAATATAATGTACAATGTGCATTATATTTATTATGTATATATATATATATATATATATATATATATATATATATATATATATATATATATATATATATATATATATATATATATATATATATATATATATATATATATATATATATATATATATATATATATATATATATATATATATATATATATATATATATATATATATATATATATATATATATATATATATATATATATATATATATATATATATATATATATATATATATATATATATATATATATATGTGTGTGTGTGTGTGTGTGTGTGTGTGTGTGTGTGTGATTAATATAATGTACAATGTACATTATATTTATTACACACCCTTAACTACCCTACAGTCAGTCAGACTATCAAGAAATTATGTGTTTAAAAATCCATCTCCAGGACCTTCATGTTATTCAGTTTATATACTGTATGTAATAGTGTGTTTATTTCCGTTGGAGTCTTGGATCCAGCTGCATCCATCACCCTGAAGCTTTGGATTTTGACCATGGGCTGCCAGTTGAGTAGTGGTGTATTAGTACTATATCATAATGCCAAGCTTATTATACAATGCTCTAATGAAGTGTTCTGTACTTTTGTATATATATAGTAATGTCATATATAAGTATAATGATATAAAAAACTCAGGAAAATTATTAATTATTTTTGTCTCCAGCTTCTGTGCCTTAGGGCAAAAACTTAATTGTTATTATATTTTGCATCCCTGTGGGGGCCCCGGCTGTAGCATGTGCTTTATACGCTAATAGGTTAAACTGACACAGACCATAAGTTGTTCTTATGTAAGGGAGGTTAGTCAGATGTGAGAAGCATGAACATCAAACAGGATTGATATAGATTATAGTCTTGTTGCATGCTCACTTTAAAAATTTTTCCCAGTATTCCCTAAGATGACAGTGCTTCAAAATTTGGCAAAATGAAACACAAATATATGCTCTCTTAATAATGAAAGATTTCAGTTGCCCCAAATTGAGCTTATTGCAAGATATGAAATTCATGCAAGTCCAACATATGATTAACAAATTATTCTGATCATCATATTGCAAAAATTTGTCTTTTTGTCTTTTGTCCCAATTATAGTTTAACTTTAGGTACATCAAATGTCAGTAGATCAAGATATGAGTATGTCCTTTACTTTACTTACTTTTGTACTTTGTACTTTTCTCCACTTTGTATAATTCTATATTAAGAATTACATATTTTGATTAAAGGAAGGTACATACATAGATTATAGCAATTTAGAGTTTACCACACAATAATATGCTGAATTATTCTTTACTGTCTTTCAGGTTGTGGTCAGCGGATCTTGGTTTTTACATCCGTCCACGTTGCTTTGTCCTATTGCCCCAACCATCAAAATCTGGTGAATGGGATTGTCACTTCTGGTTCAGCCATGGCCTTAATACTCTCTGCACCATTTCTTGCTTATCTGAATGAGCAGTATAGTTTTAGGGGCTGTTGCCTCATATTTTCAAGTGTTTGTTTAAACATGTGTGTTGCTGGAATGGTATTTCACCCTGTTAAATGGCACATGGACTCTCCTTACTTAAATTTTGGAAGAGCCAGTGTTAATGATCAAGCATTTTCTTTTGGCAAGAGAGAAAAAGTGTGTGTTCTTCTCAGGAAAATATGGAAGGGAGCAGGCAACACCCTGCGTCTTATCACTTCTCCCAAAGCTGTCCTCCTAAGTATTATAGTGTGCTTGAATATTGGAACACTTTTGAATGTATGGACTTTTGTACCATTTGTAATGAGATATGAAGGTCACTCTGTTGATGACATTTCATTTTCTATGTCGGTGGCAGCTGGGTGTAACGTCGGTGGCAGACTTGTGTCAGTAGTCCTTGGTTGTTTTATGAAGCAGAAGAGCCGTATTATATACATTTTGGGAACAATACTCTCAGGTGGAACACTTTTTGGTATGTATTGCCTATCATCAATAAGAAGTTTTCTGTTGTAATTTTTCCGTAAAGTGTTGCACTTAGTAATGCTTTTCATTGTTTATTGATTGATGTGCTGCTACAAGTGGCATCCTGGTGTGCATTGTACCACACTAATTTTTGAGGCTTGAAAAGACTTATTTTCATATTTCATTGAAATAGATTAAAGGAAATAGTGTTTCTATACACACACACACACACACACACACACACACACACACACACACACACACACACACACACACACACACACACACACACACACACACACACATGGAGCAAAAAATGGGAGATGGAATTCAATGTGGACAAAAGCCATGTCATGGAAATGGGAAAAAGTGAAAGACGACCAGTGGGAATCTATAAGATGGGAGATGGAGTAGAACTAGAAAAAGTAAAAAAGGAAAAGGACTTGGGAGTGACAATGGAAGAAAATAATCAACCAGTTAGCCATATTGATAGAATTTTCAGAGAGACGTATAATTTGCTAAGGAATATTGGAGTAGTATTTCACTATATGGACAAGGAAATGATGAAGAAATTGATAAGTACTAAAATAAGACCTAGATTGGAATATGCAGGAGTTGTGTGGACTCCCATAAAAGAAACACATAAGAAAATTAGAGAGACTACAAAAACTGGCTACAAGAATGGTTCCAGAATTTAAAGGGATGGCATATGAGGAGAGACTAAAGGCAATGGATCTACCAACCTTGGAGCAGAGAAGAGAGAGAGGGGATCTGATACAAGTTTATAAATTGATTAACGGAATGGATGAAGTGGATAATGAGAAACTGATCCTGAGAGAAGAATATGACTTTAGAAGCACAAGATCGCATAGTAAGAAACTAAGGAAGGGACGATGTCTGAGAGATGTTAAAAATTTAGTTTCCGCAAAGATGTGTTGAGACTTGGAACAGTTTGAGTGAGGAAGTGGTATCAGCAAAGAGTGTACATAGTTTTAAAGAAAAATTGGACAAGTGTAGATATGGAGACGGGACCACACGAGCATAAAGCCCAGGCCCTGTAAAACTACAACTAGGTAAATACAACTAGGTAAATACACACACACACACACACACACACACACACACACACACACACACACACATCACACACACGCACACATCACACACACGCGAGACACGGTCAAGAACAGACGTGGGACCGATGCTCTGCGCAATCAGCTGATCCCACTACCTGATGTTGTTGTGTTTACAGAGGCCTGGGTGACTTGTGTGGCAATAGTTTCCAGGAATACATTGTAAGGCAGCATGAGTAAGGAAGAGTTTACACCTAAATGCAGGTATGAAACCAGGGAAGGAATGCAAGAAGAGGATGAATTTGTTGATGAGGGAGAGGGGGCATTCGGAGGTTTTGATGTTAACGCTAGAAAGAAAATTGGATAAATGGATAAAGGAGAGTATGGGAATTAAAGAGAATGAAGAACAGGAAAAAGAGTTTCAGAACTTGAAAGAAAGGATAAAAAGAGTGGAAGAAAATGAAGCAAGGGTAAGAGCAGAAAACGAGGAACTGAAAAAGGAACTAGCCAAGTATAAGAAGCAGATGGAAGAAGGACTTGGTAAAGTCGAGAAAGAAAAAGAGGATCTTAAAGATCTAGTAAACAAAGAAGAGGAAAGAGTACAGATGTGATTAAGAAAGAAGTACAGGCATGGAGAGTCCAAGATAAGAAAGACAAGGATAATTTTCAGGAGGTGATTCAGGAACAACTAAAAGAAAGAGATGAGAATATGGCAAACAAAATGATAGGAGTCCTCAAGGAAAATTAAAATCTAGTAAGGGAAATTGCAGAAAAGAAAAAGAGTGTAATCATATTTGGACTGAAGAAAAAAAAATGTAAAATATAGACCAAGAAGGGAAAAAAGAGGAAATGAAATCAGTCAAAGACCTACTAAAGAATCTATGACAAGGATAGACAGAACTTAGAGGAGGTGGTAGAAGAAATCCACAGAAAGGGACCATATCAAGAAGGAACAGTGAGACCAATTAAGATACTACTAAAATCACAAACAGCAACAAGAAATACTATATAGAACAACAAAACTCAGAGAAACAGAAGGTTGCAAGGATATATATATATATATATATATATATATATATATATATATATATATATATATATATATATATATATATATGAAATAGAAATGAGTAAGAAAAGAAGAGACACAACGAATTGGTGGCAGAAGCAAGGGAAAAAAATAATGAAAGGTCAGAGGAGGAGAAGAAGGCATTTTTTGGAGAATTATAGGAGACAGGATAAGGAAATGATATATAAAAGAGAAGGAAGAGGAAAAAAGTGGAGCAATATTAAGTAAAGGTGATAAGAGCAAGAGATTAAAAATGATGTATATGAATATAGATGGGGTTTTATCAAGTAAATTAGAATTAAGAGATTACATAAAGAAAGAAGAGCCGGATATTGTATGCCTGGCTGAAATAATATTAAATTAGGCAATAAAAATAGACATGGATACAGTAAAACCTCAGCTCACGACCATAATTCGTTCCTAAATCCTGTTCGTCACCCGATTTGTTCATCCCCTGAATCAATTTTTCCCATAAGAATGTATTGAAATACCATTAATCCGTTCCAGACCATAAAAAAATCATACTTTTGTCCATAAAACCCATTCAAAATAGACCTTTAATATATGCATGACATGAACAAAATAATTATAGAAAGCCTAAATTGTTTTACTTACCTAAATGCTATCAAAATGATAATAAAATGAATAAAAAAGAAAAGGTTATTTACTTGAGAGACTGGACGTTGATGGCATGATGGAATGGAGGAGAGGAGGACGGGGAGGAAGACAGACAAGATTCGAGAAGACAGTCATGAGAGAGGACTTTGGATGTGCGCAGCGTGCCAGAGCTACACAACAGCTGTGTAGCGTAACAAATCAGTGCCGCTATGTGGGAGCCTGTTATAGTGAACATCGACGTGGGAAACATGGAAACATTGCCAGTCTTCGTCTCTGCCTTTGGAAGACTCTTGCCTGCTGGGGATTGACTTCCTCACATGTGTGAGAGCAAGTTTGGACTTCCAAGAAGGGAAGTTAAAGGTACGTGGCCAGAAAGTTCCTTTGATCCTCGGAGGTGATGCTCAGTGTGAGAGGAGCGGGCAGTAGAGCGGTGTTCCTTGCCAGGCGAGCAAGGAAACAGCTGCGATGGATGTGCCACAATCTTTAGTACCTGGACATGGCCAGGATGATGATGACAGCAACGCTGAGAGCCACCAGAGCAGCAAGGATAATGCCGAGGAAGCTACAGTAGAGCGCGCCGGTAACATCACCATGCCCAGGAAAAACAGGAGAAAATCGTGGTGGCATGGAGATTATGTTATGTAATATTTTTCGTATGTTCCTGTTTCTATTTTCTTTTGTGCTTATGTTTTGTTTTGTTGTTGTGTGATAGCCGGATTGGCTATCACACAAACGCTTGCAAGCGGGTTTTACTGTAATAGGTATAATGTAAATATGGAAGAGTTGTAATGGGTGGATAGATGGTAAACCAAGTGGAGTTTGGGAAGTAAAGCAGAAGTACTATATATTAAGATGCATATTGTTAACAATCATTGGAACATATGTACCATCAAAACAAATTCATGGACCAATGTATAAAGACATGATAATGACATGGAGGAGTCTACAGAGTCATTAAAGGAAGGAGAAGAGTCATGATAATGCTAAGGAAAGGAGATGGATTGGGAAAATTATGAAAGTGGTATGGGGGAAGAAGCCTGGGGAGAAAGATAATATGATGGACCAAAGAATAAAGGAAAACACAAGATTCAGAGGAAATGACAACCCGGCGAGATTGTACCTGGTTTTTACAAGGGGTATACAAATGAACATATGATATAAGATATAACTGCCCATTGGGAAAGAGTGACCATGTAATATTAGAAATGGATATAGAAGAGGGAAAGGAAGATAGAGACAAATCATACAAAGGAGACCAATTAAATTACAGAAAGGCTGATATTCAGAATCTCGAGAACTATTTAAAAAACGTTAACTGGGAGGAGATGGAAAACTCAGAGAGGGTGCAAGAGAAATATAACTTATTTTTGGAAATATACAAAACAGGAGTCAGGGAATATGTCCTGAAATATAGACCTAAAGAAGAAGGAGAGAAAGATTGGTTTAACGCAAGGTGTGCTAGGGCAAAGGAGAAAAGAGATGGAGCATGGAAAATGTGGAGGAGAAATAGAAATCCAGAAAATAAGGAAAACTTCAAGGCAGTGAGAAATGAATACTATGTTAAGGTGAGGAAGGAAGAGGAAGGGAACTATGAAAAGGACATTGTCAAAAAATGTAAGGAGCAACCGAAATTGTTCTACAGATTCATAAATGGAAAAATAAGGAAAAAGAAACAATAGAAAGGTTAAAGGGAGAGAATGGAATGGTGAAATACCCAAAAGTTACGGCAGAACTGTTAAATAGTAAATTTCAGGAGGTCTTTACTAAGGAATTCAAATTTGAAAGACCACATGGTAATAGAGAGACTGTCTATATGAAAGAGATTAAAGTAACCAAGCTTGAAATAAAAGAGTTGATGAAGGAATTGGATGAAGAGAAGGCAATGGGACCAGATGAAGTCTCAGGCAGAATACTGAAAGAATGTAGGGAAGAACTAGAAAGTCCTATATACAACATCATAAAATGCTCAATAGAAAATGGAACAGTACCAGTAGAATGGAAAAGAGCTGAGGTGGTTCCCATATATAAGAGCGGAAGGAAGGAAGAACCTTTAAATTACAGACCGGTATCACTAACTAGTGTAATATGCAAGATATGTGAAAGAGTAATGAAGAAACAATAGATTGAGTTCCTTGAAGACAACAAATTATTATCAAATAGCCAATTTGGTTTTAGAAAAGGTCGGTCGTGTGTAACAAATTTACTAAGTCTCTACTCTAGAATAGTTGATAGAGTACAAGAGAGAGAAGGATGGGTTGACTGTATTTATTTGGATTTAAAAAAGACGTTTGATAAAGTACCACATGAAAGATTACTGTGGAAGTTAGAGGAGAAGGGTGGCTTAAAAGGAAGCACATTGAGATGGATGAAAAAATATTTGAGGGGGGAGAGAAATAAGGATGGTAATTAAAGACATGAGGTCCAAGTGGAGAGCAGTAGAAAGCGGAGTGCGACAGGAGTCAGTATTGGCGCCAATACTTTTTCTCATATATATAAACGACATGCCAGAGGGAGTGAACAGCTACATAAATCTGTTTGCGGACGATACAAAACTGTGCAGAGTTATAAAGCAAAAAGAGGATTGTGAAATACTGCAGGAAGACCTAAACCCCTTCAGTACTGGAATGCATTTCTACCATGAGTTTTGGGTATGATTAGATGATTTTATTGACATTAGAAAGAATCTATGGAGGTCAGAAGATTAATGGCTAGAGTCTTCATTATTTTAATCCCAACATAAGGATCTTAATCTGTCTAAAATCACCAAATAGTAACCAGAATGAATAGGAAAACACGTCATGGTACTGAAGGGGTAAATAAAATCTGGAAATGGAATAGAAATTGGGAGATAGAATTCAATGTGGACAACAGCCTTGTCATGGAAATGGAAAAGAGTGAAAGACGACTCGTGAGAATCTATAAGATGGGAGATGGAGTAGAACTAGAGAAAGTAAAAAAAGGAAAAGGACTTAGGAGTGACGATGGAAGAAAACAATCAACCGGTAAGCCATATTGATAGAATTTTAGAGAAACATATAATTTGCTAAGGAGTATTGGAGTAGCATTTCACTACATGGACAAAGAAATGATGAAGAAATTGATAAGTACTACAATAAGACCCAGATTGGAATATGCAGTAGTGTGGACCCCTCATAAAAAGAAACACTTAAGGAAGTTGGAGAGACTACAAAAAATGGCTACAAGAATGGTTCCAGAATTTGAAGGGATGACATATGAGGAGAGACTAAATGCTATGGATCTACCAACCTTGGAACAAAATAGAGGGAGAGGAGATCTGATACAAGTTTGTAAATTGATCAATGGAATGAACCAAGTGGATAATGAGAAACTGATCCTGAGAGAAGAATATGACATTCGAAGTACAAGATTGCATAGTAAAAAGCTGAGAGAAGAAAGATGTCTGAGAGATGTTAAAAAATATAGTTTCCCGCAAAGATGTGTTGAGACTTGAAACAGTTTGAGTGAGGAAGTGGTGTCAGCAACGAGTGTGCATAGTTTTAAAGAGAAATTGGATAAGTGTAGATATGGAGACGGGGCCACATGAGCATAAAGTCCAGGCCCTGTAAAACTACAACAACTAGGTAAACACACACACACACACACACACACGCACACGCACACACACACACACACACGCACACACACACACACACACACACACACACAGGAAAAGAGGAAAAGAACTTTGAAAAGGACATTGTCGAAAAATGTAAGGAGCAACCAAAATTGTTCTACAGATTCATAAATGGAAAAATTAGGCAAAAAGAAACAATAGAAAGGTTAAAAGGAGAGAATGGCATGGTGGAAGATCCATAAAGTATGGCAGAACTATTAAATAGTAAATTCCAGGAGGTCTTTACTAAGGAATCCAAATTTGAAAGGCCACATGGTAATAGAGAGACAGTCTATATGAAAGAGATTAAAGTCACCAAGCTTGAAATAAAAGAGTTAATGAAGGAACTGGATGAAGAGAAGGCAATGGGATCGGATGAAGTCTCAGGCAGAATACTGAAAGAATGTAGGGAAGAACTAGCAAGTCCTGTATACATCATAAAATGCTCAATAGAATATGGAACAGTACCAGTAAAATGGAAAAGAGCTGAGGTGGTTCCCATATATAAGAGCGAAAGGAAGGAAGAACCTTTAGATTACAGACTGGTATCACTAACTAGTGTAATATGCAAGATGTGTGAAAGAATAATAAAGAAACAATGGATCGAGTTCCTTGAAGGCAAAAAATTAATATCAAATAGCCAATTTGGTTTTAGAAAAAGACGTTCGTGTGTAACTAATTTACTGAGTTTTTACTCTAGAATAGTTGATAGAGTACAAGAGAGAGAGGGATGGGTTGACTGTATTTATTTGGATTTAAAAAAGGCGTTTGACAAAGTGCCACATGCAAGATTACTATGGAAGTTAGAAGAGAAGGGTGGCTTAAAAGGAAGCACATTGAAATGGATGGAAAATTATTTGAGGGGGAGAGAAATAAGGACGGTAGTTAAAGATATGAGTCCAAGTGGAGAGTAGTAGAAAGCGGAGTGCCACAGGGATCAGTATTGGCATCAATACTTTTCCTCATTTATATTAACGACATGCCAGAAGGAGTTAACAGCTACATAAATCTGTTTGCAGATGATATGAAACTGTGCAGAGTTATAAAGCAAAAAGAGGATTGTGAAATACTGCAAGAAGACCTAAATAAGATCTGGGAATGGAGTAAAAAGTGGAAAATGGAATTCATTGTGAACAAAAGCCATGTCATGGAAATGGGAAAGAGTGAAAGACGACCCATGGAAATCTATAAGATGGGAGATGGAGAACTGGAGAAAGTAAAAAAGGAAAAGGACTTAGGAGTGACGATGGAAGAAAACAATCAACCGGTAAGCCATATTGATAGAATTTTTAGAGAAACATAATTTGCTAAGGAATATTGGAGTAGCATTTCACTACATGGACAAAGAAATGATGGAATATGCAGGAGTAGTGTGGACCCCTCATAAAAAGAAACAAAAACAGTGGAACAGTTTAAATGAAGAAGTAGTGTCTGCAACGAGTGTGCATACTTTTAAAGTAAGATTGGATAAGTGTAGATATGGAGACCGGGCCACACGAGCATAAAGCCCAGGCCCTGTAAAACTACAACTAGGTAAATACAAATAGGTAAATACACACACACACATGTTCAAAAAAGAAATCTATTTGTTAACGTTAGTGAATAAAGAGCTATTGAAGGAAAAAGTAGAGATGGAGAAAGAAAACCAACAACTAAGGAAACAATGTGAAGAGATGAAGGCTAAACTCATGGAAATGGAGATAAAAATATCCGAAGGGGACTTGAGGAAGGAGGAATGCCTTAATCTAATTGATACCAGGATGAAAGAAGTGAACCATGAACATCAGGAGGTACAAAGGTCGTTTAGGGAGATAGTAAAAAGGAAGGAAGAGGAAAATAAAGGGATTACGCAGAGGGAAATGGTAAAGGCGCTAAAGGAAAATGAGTATGTGGTGAGAGATATTGTTAAAAAGAAAAAATGTGTGATCATAATAGGATTGCGGGAGAAAACTAACAGGAACTGGCAGGACAGGAGGGATAAGGAAAATGACAGGATTAAGTCTTTACTGAACAAGATCTCTGTGGAAGAAGAGGACCTATATGCTGAGGTAGAAGAAAGTGTGAGATTGGGAGCTTTTGAGGAAGGCAAGAATAGACCATTAAAATTGAAATTAAAGTCTCAGGTGGCAGCGGAGGCCTTGTTGAGGAGGGCTTGGAAACTTAAGGACTCTGAGGAAACCAAAACAATTTACATAAGAAGAAATATGTCTCAAGATGAGCGAATGAAAATGAAGGAGCTTGTAACTGAAGTGAAGGAGAGGAATGACGAAAGAACAGAGGAGCTGAGGTAGAAGAAAGTGTGAGATTGGGAGCTTTTGAGGAAGGCAAGAATAGACCATTAAAATTGAAATTAAAGTCTCAGGTGGCAGCGGAGGCCTTGTTGAGGAGGGCTTGGAAACTTAAGGACTCTGAGGAAACCAAAACAATTTACATAAGAAGAAATATGTCACAAGATGAGCGAATGAAAATGAAGGAGCTTGTAACTGAAGTGAAGGAGAGGAATGACGAAAGAACAGAGGAGGAAAAGACCAAGTTTTTTTGGAGGATGAGAAATGGGAGGCTAAAGAAGTGGTGGATAAAACAGACGGAATAGGCATTACATGGAAGAATGAGACTAGGAATGGAATAAAAGTGACTTACACGAACATAGATGGATTTCTGTCTAAGAGGCTAGAATGTATGGATTACCTAAGAAATAACGAACCGGACATAATGTGTGTAGTGGAAACAAAGCTAAGGCCAGAAATAAAGCTAGACTGGTTTGTTGTAAAACACTACAAAGTATGGAGAAATGATAGAAAAAATAAAGGAGGTGGTGGTATAATGGTTCTTACTAAGGAAGATCTAATAGTGAAGGAGGTGAACTATAGTAAGAGAAATGAGGAAGTGATAAGTATGCTTATAACAGATGGTAAGAGGGACATTAATATTATAACAGTATACATACCACCCAGAACCAGTGCTTGGGAATATGAACAGTACCAAATGGTGATGAGAAATACTCTAGACAGAATGAAGCAAGAACTCATCAGAAAGGATAGAGTGATGATAGTTGGAGACTTTAATTGCAAAGAAATAGTGTGGGAAGACTACGAAGTGGTGAACGGTGGTGAGTGGGCAGAAGAATTGTTAAAGGTAGCAACAAATAACTTGATGACACAGTGGGTGAGATCACCAACAAGGTGCAGGGGACAAGATGTTGCAGCAAGGTTGGATTTGGTATTTACCAGGGAATCTCTAAAAGAGGAAATTGAACATGAATGTCCCTTGGGGAAAAGCGATCATGATGTCCTAAGCTTTGAGCTGGATACAGAATTAAGCACGAATAAGATTGTGGAACGGGAGGAGGAAAAATACTAGGGCAAATTATAACCATATAAGGGAGTTCTTTAATGAAATTGACTGGTCCGTGGTATACCAGGAAAGGGATATGCAATTGAAATATGATAAATTTATGGATTTGTATAACTCTGCTGTGAAAAGTTTGTGCCATATCACAGAAAGAGGACTTTAAATAATAAACAGTGGTTTAATAGAAATTGTGAAGAAGCAAAAAAGAACAAAGAAAAGGCATGGAAGAAACTTAAGAAAACAGTGATGTATTATCAAGAGAAGTCTACAAAACAGCAAGGAATAGATATGTTGAAGTAAGGAGAACAGCACAGAAGGAATATGAACAGAGGGTGGTGGAAAACTGTGATAGTGACCCAAAAATGTTTTACAAATTCATAAATGGAAAACTAAATAAAAGGGAGGCAATAGAAAAGGTAAAAACGGGAAGAAGTATATGAAGATGCTGGAGATATAGCTGAAATTTTGAACGACAACTTTTGCAAAGTGTTTACAAAGGAGGAGCATTTTATGGGAGGAAGGCCTACAGAAATAAAGCAAATGCAGGACATCATGGTTACTAAGGAAGATGTAAGGAAAATTATAAGCAATCTGGATATTAATAAATCAATGGGGCCTGATGGCATATCTGGGAGGTTGCTAAATGAATGTAAGGATCAATTGTTGAACCCCGTATTTGATATTGTGGAAACCTCCATACGAACAGGATTAGTCCCGAAAGAGTGGAAAAGAGCTGACATTGTGCCTATATATAAGAATGGTAGTAGAATGGAACCGCTAAATTATAGACCAGTATCGTTGACTAGTATATTGTGCAAGGTATGTGAAGAAGTAATTAAAGCTAAGTGGAGTGAGTATCTAGAAAGTGAAAACATTCTGAGTGAAAGGCAGTTTGGTTTCAGAAAAGGAAGATCGTGTATCCAATTTATTATGTTTTTATTCAAGAGTGACTGACATACTACAACATAGAGAGGGATGGGTGGATGCTATCTACCTGGACTTGAGAAAGGCCTTTGATAAAGTACCACACAATAGACTGATGTGGAAACTAAAGATGATTGGAGGAGTAAATGATAAACTAGCAAAATGGATGGAAAATTACTTAATGGGAAGAGAAATGAGAACAGTGGTGAGAGGAAGGAAGTCCGAGTGGAAGAAGGTAACCAGTGGAGTTCCACAAGGGTCAGTGCTGGGTCCCATCATGTTTTTGATTTATGTTAATGATATGCCAGTAGGAATTGACAGTTACATGAACATGTTTGCGGACGATACTAAAATTATGAGGAGAGTAAAGAATGTGGAAGATTGTAACAAGTTACAGGAAGATCTTGATAAAATATATGAGTGGAGTAAGGAGTGGCAGATGGAATTTAATATAGACAAGACCCATGTTATGAAAATGGGAAGAAGTAGATACAGACCAAACAGGGATTACAGGCTGGGTGATGAGAAAATTAAAGAGACCAATGAGGAGAAAGACTTAGGAGTAACTGTGCAAAACACCTTGTCACTGGAGAAACACATTAACAAGATTTTTTTGAAAACATACAACATGCTTCAAAATATTGGCCTTGCATTCCACTACCTAGATGAAGGAATGATGAAGAAGATATTATGTACCTTAATAAGACCCCAGTTAGAATATGCAGCATGTGTCTGGTCACCACATATGAAGAAAAATGTGAAGGTGGAAAGGGTACAGAGGCTGGCAACAAGGATGGTACCAGGACTCAGGGAGTTAGACTATGAAGAAAGATTGAGGAAGCTGGGGCTGACCACATTAGAAGAGAGAAGAACAAGAGGAGACATGATAACTATGTATAAATTGGTGAACAAGATTGACATACTGGACAGAGAGTTGATAAAGGTGACCACAAGTAATCATCTCCGAGGACATAGAAAAAAAGCTAATAAAGGACATCTGTCTAAATGACGTGAGAAAATAGAGTTTCCCGCATCGTAGCATTGATAAGTGGAATAAACTGACGCGGTGTGTGTCAATCAGATGAAAGAGAGATATGACAGGAATGGACAAGGAGACAGGTCACAGAGAGCTTAGCTCGGGCCCTGTAATACACAAATAGGTAAATACAAATAGGTAAATACACACACACACACACACACACACACACACAAAAAAGAAGGAAAGGAGAAAAGTAAACAAAGAGACACTAGGCTGGAGGAGGTGAATAAAAACAATGAAGAAGCACACAACAGCTTTAGAGAAATAATTAAACAACAAGAAAAAGAAAAAGAGTGAGTTGGCCCAACGGGAGATTGTTAAAGTTCTACAGCAAGAGGAGACAATGGTGAGAAACATTGCAGAAAAGAAAAAGTGTGTGGTAGTGAGTGGATTAAAGGAAGATAATATAAGAAACTGGCAGGAGAGAAATATTTAGGAGGAAGAGAAGATTAAGACCATGCTGAATAAGATCTCGGAAGAAGAAAATGCATTTGGAGAAGTTGAGGAATATATTGGGAAAGTATGAAGAAGGAAAGTCTAGAGACATTAAGATAACATTAAAATCCCAAGTAGCTGCTGAGCATGTATTGAGAAATTCATGGAAGCTGAAAAATTCTCAAGAGACAAACATGATTTACGTAAGAAGAAATATGTCACAGGAGGAAAGGACTAAGATGAGAGAAATGGTGACAGAAGTGAGAGAGCCTGAGACTTCATCTGGTCCCATTGGATCTTCAGTTCCTTAATCTTTTATTTCAAGCTTGGTTACTTTAATCTCTTTCATATAGATTGTCTCTCTATGTGGATTCCAGTAAAGAGGAAATTTAATAGTTCTGAAGACCATGAACCTTTCATTTGCAAAATTTTCCATTTATGGAACAATTTGGTTTGACAAATAGAAGTTCTCTTCCTTGTTAACATAAGAGTGAGGTTTTCCAACAAACAAGGAAAACTTCAAGGCAGCAGAAATGAATATGTTAAGGTCAGGAAGGAAGAGGAAAAGAACTTTGAAGATATTGTCGAAAAATGTAAGGAGCAACGAAAATTGTTCTATAGATTCATAAATGGAAAAATTAGGCAAAAGAAACAATAGAAAGGTTAAAAGGAGAGAACGGGATGGTGGAAGACCCAAAAGTATGGCAGAACTATTAAATAAAAAATTCCAGGAGGTCTTTACTAAAGAATCCAAATTTGAGAGGCCACAGGGTAATAGAGAGACAATCTATATGAAAGAGATTAAAGTAACCAAGCTTGAAATAAAAGAGTT
Organism: Portunus trituberculatus; assembly: GCF_017591435.1. NCBI lineage: Eukaryota > Metazoa > Arthropoda > Malacostraca > Decapoda > Portunidae > Portunus > Portunus trituberculatus. The sequence continues at coordinate 6,379,934 of NC_059271.1, read as the reverse complement.
AATGAAGGAACTGGATGAAGAGAAGGCAATGGGACCGGATGAAGTCTCAGGCAGAATACTGAAAGAATGTAGGGAAGAACTAGCATGTCCCTTATACAACATCATAAAATGCTCAATAGAAAATGGAACAGTGCCAGTAGAATGGAGAAGAGCTGAGGTGGTTCCCATATATAAGAGTGGAAGGAAAGAAGAACCTTTAAATTACAGACCAGTATCACTAACTAGTGTAATATGCAAGATGTGTGAAAGAATAATTAAGAAACAATGGATTGAGTTCCTTGAATAGCCAATTTGGTTTTAGAAAAGGACGGTCTTGTGTAACTAATTTATTGAGTTTCTATTCTAGAATAGTTGATAGAGTACAAGAGAGAGAGGGATGGGTTGACTGCATCTACTTGGATTTAAAAAGGCGTTTGACAAAGTGCCACACGCAAGATTACTGTGGAAGTTAGAGGAGAAGGGTGGCTTAAAAGGAAGCACATTGAGATGGATAGAAAATTATTTGAGGGGGAGAGAAATAAGGATGGTAGTTAAAGATATGAAGTCCAAGTGGAGAGCAGTAGAAAGTGGAGTGCCACAGGGGTCAGTATTGGCACCAATACTTTTCCTCATTTATATTAACGACATGCCAGAAGGAGTGAACAGCTACATAAATTTGTTTGCGGATGATACGAAACTGTGCAGAGTTATAAAGCAAAAGGAGGATTGTGAAATACTGCAAGAAGACCTAAATAAGATCTGGGAATGGAGTAAGAAGTGGGAAATGGAATTCAATGTGAACAAAAGCCATGTCATGGAAATGGGAAAGAGTGAAAGACGACCTGTGGGAATCTATAAGATGGGAGATGGTGTAGAACTGGAGAAAGTCAAAAGGAAAAGGACTTAGGAGTGACGATGAAGAAAACAATCAACCAGTAAGCCATATTGATAGAATTTTTAGAGAAACATATAATTTGCTGAGGAATATTGGAGTAGCATTTCACTACATGGACAAAGAAATGATGAAGAAATTGATAAATACTATAATAAGACCTAGATTGGAATATGCAGGAGTAGTGTGGACCCCTCATAAAAAGAAACACATAAGAAAATTGGAGAGGCTACAAAAATGGCTACAAGAATGGTCCCAGAACTTGAAGGGATGACATATGAGGAGAGACTAAAGGCTATGGATCTACCAACCTTGGAACAAAGAAGGAGAGAGGAGACCTGATACAAGTCTATAAATTGATCAACGGAATGGACCAAGTGGATAATGAGAAACTGATCTTGAGAGAAGAATATGACACCAAGCACAAGATCGCATAGTAAAAGCTGAGAAAGGGAAGATGTCTGAGAGATATTAAAAATATAGTTTCCAGAGATGTATTGAGACGTGGAACAGTTTAGATGAAGAAGTAGTGTCTGCAAAGAGTGTGCACACTTTTAAAGTAAGATTGGATAAGTGTAGATATGGAGATGGGGCCACACGAGCATAAAGCTCAGGCCCTGTAAAACTACAACTATACACACACACACACACACACACACACTCACACTCTCTTATCTCCCGTGACCTCCGGGGTCACACCTCCGTCATGGAGGCCTAGCTCAGCGTCCCTTCCATTAAGGTGTGACAGTTTCATAAACATTAGCAACCAACATCTCGCTCACCCTTTAGCTAAAGTCTGCACATATGTACTCTCTTATGATGCTGCTCCACACTCACACAGGCACACGTACATATCTGGGAGGCTGCTGCAATACACCTTCGCAAAACTGCCCCCTCCCACATAAATAGTCGTCTCGACTATTTCCCTAGTCTCGTCCTCCAGATTTTAAATCCTAGCTACTCAAATCTGTTTCCTCATCTAGAATATAGTCCTGCAATGTCCGTGGTGGTCGACGCTGGCGGGGTGGGCGGCGGACGGCGGCTGGCGGTGAATCACCCACTGACTCAGCTTCTTCATGTGTGCTCCACCGTCCTCGCTGCCCACGAGGCCGCTAGTTACCAATATATCCCTGATAATGCTGGCTACAAGCAATTCACACATGCATGCCTTTATTTACACGGTACTGTATGACAATTATGCCAGGGCTGGCCAGTGCCCTCACACACACACACACACACACAAGGTACCACACCAGAGACTGATCTGGAAACTTGAAATGGTAGGAGGAGTGCATGGCAGTTTACTAAAATGGATGGAAGACTTTTTGGTAGGAAGAGAAATGAGAACAATAATTAAGGACAGACCATCAGAATGGGGATTGGTGGAGAGTGGAGTTCCACAGGGATCAGTGTTGGCACCAGTAATGTTCGCAGTCTACATAAATGACATGGTGGATGGGGTGTCCAGTTATGTGAGCCTATTTGCAGACGATGCAAAATTGTTAAGAAAAGTGAGATGTGACAAAGATTGCGAACTACTCCAGGAAGACTTGGACAGAATATGGAAATGGAGCTGTACATGGCAAATGGAGTTCAACACGACAAAATGCAAGAAAATAGAGTTTGGCAAGAGTGAAAGAAGAATCAGGAGTATGTACAAGATAGGAAATGAAGACATAAAAACCAGTCATGAAGAAAAGACCTTGGGGTGACAATTACCAATGACCTATCGCCAGAGAGACATATAAACAAAATAATTGGAGAAGTATTGAACTTATTGAGGAACATAAGAGTGGGTTCGTATATCTAGATGAAGAAATGATGAAGAAAATAATTACTGCAATGATAAGACCGAGGCTTGAATATGCAACAATACAGTGGGCTCGAACTTAAAGAAACACATAAGGAAACTAGAGAAAGTACAGAGGGCTGCAACGAAAATGGTGCCTGACTTAAGAGATTTGACTTATGAAGACAGACTGAAAAGAATGCAACTTCCAACCCTGGAAAACAGAAGAGAAAGGGAGACCTGATAGCAATATACAGAGTGATGATTGGCATGGAAAAAATGGATAGGGAAGATCTGTTGTGGAATGGAAGAATGTCGAGCATGGGAAAAACTAAAATGGCCACTTATAGGAGAGATGTGAAAAATATAGCTTCCTCATAGAAGGGTGGAAGCATGGAATAGTTTAGACGTGGAAGTGGTCAACGCAAGGAATATTCATGATTTTAAGAAAAGCTGGACATTAATAGATATGGAGACGGGACAACACGAGCATAGCTCTTTTCCGTATGTTACAATTAGGTAAATACAATTAGGTAAATACACCTCCGGGGTCACACCTCCGTCATGGAGGCCTAACATAGGCACACGTACATATCTGGGAGGCTGCTGCAATACACCTTTGCAACAACTTGATAGTGCAAAATGTGTGCCTTGGAGGAGACGAGGAGGAAGTGGTGGGTGTGGTGGTGACTGATGGAAGGCAAGATATTAATATTGTAACTGTGTATGTACCACCAAAAACAAGTGCATGGTCAAATGATCAGTATAATAATAGTATGGTGGAAAGCACATTGGAAAGAATGAGAAATGAAGCTGCAAAGAAAGCAAAAATGGTTATAGTTGGAGATTTCAACTGTAAAGACGTCAATTGGGAAGAATTTGAAGTGGGGAATGGTGGAGAATGGGGTGAGCAGCTATTAAATTATGCGGTGGGAAATTTGATGACACAGTGGGTGAGGCATCCAACAAGGGGAAGGAGGGGTGATGCCCCTTCGAGACTGGACTTGATATTCACAAAGGGAGTAAATCTAGAAAATGAGATTGAGCATGAGTGTCCTTTGGGAAAGAGTGATCATGAATTATTGAAATTTGAGGTAAAGGTGGGGTTCAGCAAAGATAATGAAGTTGGATACAAGGAATGCCTAAATTATGCTAAGGGAAGATATAAGGAGTGTAGAAATTACTTTAGAAATGTGGATTGGTCCGAAATGTACCAGGAAACAAACATGCAGTTAAAATATGAAAAATTTATGGAAATATATAGTTAGGCCGCAGAGAACTTTGTGCCAAAATATACTAAAAAAATCTTAAAGGGAGATCAATGGTTTAACAAAATCTGTGACAAGGCAAAAAGGGAGAAGGAAAAGGCATGGGAAAAATACAAGAGAAATAATGAGGAAGTGGAGAGAGAAGCATATAGGAATGCAAGAAATAAATATGTTCAAGTGAGAAGAAGGGCACAACAAGAATTTGAACAGAGAATAGTGGAGAATTGTGAAAGTGATCCCAAAATGTTTTATAAATTCATTAATGGTAAATTACCGAAAAAAGAAACAGTTGATAAATTAAAGGTTGGAGATTATATATATGAAGATACAAGTGTCATTGTTGAAAAATTGAATGAGAATTTCTGCAAAGTATTCACAGAAGAAACACAATTCAATCGACGGATGTTACCTGTGACAAGATGGATGCAAGAAATTATAGTAACAAAGAGTGACATTGCAAAAGTTTTGAGTCAATTAGATGTTAACAAGGCAATGGGACCAGATGGTGTGTCTGGAAGAATGTTAAAAGAATATCAAGAGCAGTTGCTAGATCCAATTTTAGATTTAACAAGAACATCTATCAACACGGGACAGGTGCCAGTAGAATGGAAAAGGGCAAATGTAGCACCAATTTACAAAAGTGGATGTCGCATGGAACCATTGAATTATAGACCTGTTTCTTTGACCAGCATTATGTAAGATATGTGAAGAAGTGATCAAAAGCAAGTGGTGTGAGTTCCTGGAAAACAAAGAAATACTAATTGAGAAACAGTTTGGCTTTAGAAAAGGGAAATCATGTGTATCAAATTTGCTATGTTTCTACTCAAGAGTGGTCGATATTTTACAAGAGAGGGATGGATGGGTTGATTGTGTATACCTAGACTTAAAAAAAGCATTTGATAAAGTACCACATAACAGATTGATGTGGAAGTTAAGTAGCATCGGAGGAATAAGGGGAAATCTGATGGAGTGGATGAGAAATTATTTGATAGGTAGAGAAATGAGGACGGTAGTGAAGGAGTGAAGTCAGAGTGGAGGAAGGTAACCAGTGGAGTTCCCCAAGGTTCGGTGCTTGGTCCCATCATGTTCTGATCTATATAAATGACATGCCAGAGGAATGAGAAGTTATATGAATATGTTTGCAGATGATGCAAAGATTATGAGGAGAGTGAGGAATATGCATGACTGTAATATACTGCAGAAGGACTTGGACAAAATATATGAATGGAGCAGGACGTGGCAAATGGAATTCAATACCAACAAAAGCTGTGTAATGAGAATGGGTAGAAGTAAATATAGACCATATAAAGACTACCAGCTGAGGGGAAAACTGTAATTGAAGTCAGTGAAGAAAAAGACTTGGGAGTGACTGTACAGAGTAATCCGTCTCCAGAAAAGCACATTAATAGAATATTTGGAAAAACGTACAGCATGCTCCAAAATATAGGATGGGCATTTAATTACCTGGACGGGAACATGATAAAGAAAATATTGACCACCCTGATTAGGCCACAGTTGGAATATGCATCAGTAATTTGGTCACCATACATGAAGAAACATGTCAAGAAACTGGAAAGAGTGCAGAGGTTAGCAACAAGAATGATACCAGACTTTAAGGAGGTACCGTATGAGGAGAGGTTAAATAGGCTGGAATTAGGCATGTTGGAAGAAAGTAGAGTCAGAGGGGATATGATAACAATGTTAAAAATAGTACATGGAGTGGACATATTGGATAGGGAGAACCTGATCACGATGGCATCCAGTAATTACCTAAGAGGACACCCAAAGAAAATACTGAAGGACTCCTGCACGAGCGACATCAAGAAGTATAGCTTCCGTATCGAGCATTGATGCATGGAACAAACTGAGCGTGGATGTGGTGTGTGCGGCAAGTGTCAGTCAATGGAAGGAAAAATTGGACAAGTGTGGACAAAGAGACAGGACATAGAGAGCTACGGCTCGGGCCCTGTAATCACAAATAGGTAAATACACACACACACACACACACACACACACACACACACACACACACACACACACACACACACACACACACACACACACACACACACACACACGCAGAAGCAAGAGAAAAAAATAATGAAAGGTCAGAGGAGGAGAAGAAGGCATTTTTGGAGAATTATAGGAGACAGGATAAGGAAATGGTATATAAAAGAGAAAGAAGAGAAAAGAATGGAGCAAGTTTAACTAAAAATGATAAGAACAAGAGATTAAAAATGATGTATACAAACATAGATGGGATTTTATCTAGTAAATTAGAATTAAGAGATTACATAAAGAAAGAAGAACCAGATATTGTATGCCTGGTGGAAACAAAGTTAAATGAGGCAATAAAATAGACATAGATAAAAGGTATAATATATGGAGGAGAGAGAGTGGGTAAAGGAGGAGGAGGAGTCATGATGATGTTAAGGAAGGAGATAGTGGTAAATCAAGTGGAGTTTGGGAAGGAAAATCAGAAATACTGTATGTTAAGATGCATATTAACAAAAAGGAGTTAACAATCATTGGAACATATGTGCCACCAAAAACAAACTCATGGACTAACCAAGAATATAGAGACATGATAGATGACACAATAAGGAGTCTTACAAGAATCATTAAGGAAAGGAGAAAAGTGATATTGATAGGAGATTTCAACTGTAAGGAGGTAGACTGGGAAAATTATGAAAGTGGTATGGGGGAAGATGCCTGGGAGATAGATTCCTGAACCTAATGATAGATAATTTGATGGTCCAAAGAGTAAAGGAAAACACAAGATTCAGAGGAAACGATGAGCCGGCAAGATTAGACCTAGTTTTACAAGGGATATACCAATTAACGATGATATAAGATACAAGTGCCCATTGGGAAAGAGTGACCATGTAATATTAGAGATGGATATAGAAGAAGGAAAGGAAGATAGAGATGAATCATACAAAGGAGACCGATTAAATTACAGAAAGGCTGATATTGAGAATCTCAAGAACTATTTTAAAACGTAAACTGGGAGGAGATGGAAAACTCATTAACGGTTCAAGAGAAATATAACTTATTTTTGGAAATATACAAAACTGGGGTCAGGAATATGTTCCGAAATATAGACCTAAAGAAGAAGGAAAGAAAGATTGGTTTAATGCAAGATGTGCTAGGGCAAAGGAGAAACGAGATGGAGCATGGAAAAGGTGGAGAAGAAACAGAAATCCAGAAAATAAGGAAAACTTCAAAACAGCAAGAAATGAATATGCTAAGGTGAGAAAGGAAGAAGAAAAGAACTATGAAAAGGACATTGTCGAAAAATGTAAGGAACAACCAAAATTGTTCTACAGATTCATAAATGGAAAAATAAGACAAAAAGAAACAATAGAAAGGTTAAAAGGAGAAACGGAATGGTGGAAGACCCAAAAGTATGGCAGAACTGTTAAATAGTAAATTTCATGAGGTCTTTACTAAGGAATCCAAATTTGAAAGACCACAGGGTAATAGAGACTGTCTATATGAAAGAGATTAAAGTAACCAAGCTTGAAATAAAAAGTTGATGACGGAATTGGATGAGGAAAAGGCAATGGGACCGGATGAAGTCTCAGGCAGAATACTGAAAGAATGTAGGGAAGAACTAGCAAGTCCAATATACAACATCATAAAATGCTCAATAGAAAATGGAACAGTGCCAGTGGAGTGGAAAAGAGCTGAGGTGGTTCCCATATATAAGAGCGGAAGGAAGGAAGAACCTTTAAATTACAGGCCGGTATCACTAACTAGTGTAATATGCAAGATGTGTGAAAAAGTAATAAAGAAGCAATGGATCGAGTTTCTTGAAGACAACAAAATATTATCAAATAGCCAATTTGGTTTTAGAAAAGGTCGGTCATGTGTGACAAATTTATTGAGTTTCTACTCTAGAATAGTTGATAAAGTACAAGAGAGAGAGGATGGGTTGACTGTATTTATTTAGATCTAAAAAAGGCTTTTGATAAAGTGCCACATGAAAGATTACTATGGAAGTTAGAGGAGAAGGGTGGCTTAAAAGGAAGCACATTGAGATGGATGAAGAATTACTTAAGGGGAGAGAAATAAGGACGATAGTTAAAGATATGAAGTCCAAGTGGAGAACAGTAGACAGCGGAGTGCCACAGGGGTCAGTATTGGCACCAATACTTTTCTCGTATATATAAATGACATGCCAGAGGAGTGAACAGCTACATAAATCTGTTTGCAGACGATGCGAAACTGTGCAGAGTCATTAAACAAAAAGAGGATTGTGAAATACTACAGGAAGACTTAAACAAGATCTGGAAATGGAGCAAAAAATGGGAGATGGAATTCAATGTGGACAAAAGCCATGTCATGGAAATGGGAAAAAGTGAAAGACGACCAGTGGGAATCTATAAGATGGGAGATGGAGTAGAACTAGAAAAAGTAAAAAAGGAAAAGGACTTGGGAGTGACAATGGAAGAAAATAATCAACCGGTTAGCCATATTGATAGAATTTTCAGAGAGACGTATAATTTGCTAAGGAATATTGGAGTAGCATTTCACTATATGGACAAGGAAATGATGAAGAAATTGATAAGTACTAAAATAAGACCTAGATTGGAATATGCAGGAGTTGTGTGGACTCCCATAAAAAAGAAACACATAAGAAAATTAGAGACTACAAAAATGGCTACAAGAATGGTTCCAGAATTTAAAGGGATGGCATATGAGGAGAGACTAAAGGCAATGGATCTACCAACCTTGGAGCAGAGAAGAGAGAGGGATCTGATACAAGTTTATAAATTGATTAACGGAATGGATGAAGTGGATAATGAGAAACTGATCCTGAGAGAAGAATATGACTTTAGAAGCACAAGATCGCATAGTAAGAAACTAAGGAAGGGACGATGTCTGAGAGATGTTAAAAATTTAGTTTCCGCAAAGATGTGTTGAGACTTGGAACAGTTTGAGTGAGGAAGTGGTATCAGCAAAGAGTGTACATAGTTTTAAAGAAAAATTGGATAAGTGTAGATATGGAGACGGGACCACACGAGCATAAAGCCCAGGCCCTGTAAAACTACAACTAGGTAAATACAACTAGGTAAATACACACACACACACACACACACACACACACACACACACACACACACACACACACACACACACACACACACACACACACACACACACAGGGCATGAGAATGTTGGGCGGTCTCCTCACAGCGTGTCACCCAGCAGTGAGTGGGTACAGTGTTAGTCGGGGTTGTGTCCCGTGTGGGTGGCGGCCTGGCACCTGGGCGTGTAGCTGAAGGGTGCAAACCCATGATAAAAGGCTTGGAAAACCACAATGATGAAGTGTAAATACACACACACACACACACACACACACACACACACACACACAAAGAAGAAAAAAAGCTAGAGAACTTTCTTGGATAAGTGTTTGGATGTAAAGGTTAATTGTGTAGCATGAAAAAAGAATACATAATAATGCTAATAATATGATGATAATACAGGTACTTAATAAAGGTAATAATTTTATATTAATTATGAAAATTAAACATGTTAATAATTTTATCTTTATCTTTGACAGCATTTGGGACAGATGGAACTTTTTGTTGGAAGATGACAAACTTGTCCCTTTGCATATTTGGTTTTGGAATCACTTTTACTTTGAATACTATGATCATCATTGAAATAGTGGGTATGGACATGCTGCTTCCAATAAGTGGATTGTGCTGCATGTTTAATACAGTGTGGCATCTTGTTATGGGGCCTCTCTTAGGTAAGTGAAACAGCTGAACTAATGTACTACACTATTCCCTTTCTATCTCCAAAATTCTTATGTTCATAAAAATCATTCTTGTTGTTGCATCTGTGATTGTTGAAGTTAACATCATATAGAGAAGTTAGAGAAATATTTTTAGAATATACAAGGGATAAAAGGAAGTATGAAATTCTTATGATCTTTGAGGATATGAATGATATAACGAGGCACCTTAAGTAGTTTTCACATTTTAACAAACGTAGCCAAACACACAGGTCTTCAGTGATTCACAGGTGATCATAGGAAAGGTTCTTTCTCGGACATTTATTGATGAGTTAGGTGTGACCATAAGAATAGCATACAAATTCTCAGTCTCAATTTCTTATAAGATGATATTATACAGTGGTATTAGTATTAACCATTCAGAATATTACACCAATTATAAACAACACATGCAGAGATTGAACCAGAGATTGGGTAAAAATGAGTAACCATTTTTTTCAGTGTTTTTAATACCCTGAGCTTCACAATCCTCAAGTTTCACATTACATTCAGCAGTACCTTTTTCTCCTGTAACACTCAAAAAAATAATTAACAGAAATATTCAGGGGGTGCTTACCAGCCTCTAATACTTTGTGAAGAGTCCTTTCTTCTTTAGACAGCTCTCCAGGTGTCCAGAAACTCAGCAAGTCTGGAGCGCGCATGGAGGATTCCAAGTTGTCCCATATGTCCTGAATCCCTTTTATGAGCTTTGACACAGTAGTAGTGTTACACTCTCCAAAGATTTTCAATGGGATTAAGTCTGGACTGTTACCAGGCCGGTCCTGTATGTAGTCCACTCCCACAAACTCAAACCATTCCTTGATTAATTTTGCTCCATGTGCAGGTCCACCATCCTACATGAACATGTCACTTATATACATCAAAACAATCCTCCAGATGGTCAAACAACAGTTCCAAATAGGGTTCCTTATTCACTGTAATGTTTTTAGGTAACACCACTAGGTTGACCGTACCATGGTACCAGAAAGCACCTCATACCATGACACTATCAGGGTACAAGTTGAAAATCACAAATCCAGCAACTGCCGGATCTGAGGTTTACCAGATTATTGGAAATTACATACTACAGGTGGTCCATAAATAAGCACCCTTAAACACCCTGCATTATAACTATAACATAACATAACATAAATAATAGGATAACAAAGGGCCACCAGGGCCCATCTAGGTTATCCTGTATCAGTCGCACAGCGACCTCGTCATCAGTACTTAAAGATACACTTACAAGTACACAATACATTATATACTAATTCTAAATATTTGGCCCATTAACAGGGCTAAGTCCTGCAGCGAAATCCTCTACAATTTGTGGTCCCCATACATGGGGATCATGTCTTATTTAACTATAGTAAATTTCTTATAAAAACTATCATGCAGTGCTATACATAATTATAAATCTAATAAATTTAAGTGCTTATCTAATCTGTTTTAAACATTGTCAAACTAGTGCTATTTACAACCGTCTCTGGCAATGCATTCCAGAAGTCTACCACTCTATGACTAAAGAAATATTTTCTTATATCTAACCTGCAGCCTTGCTTTCTAATCTTCCTGCCATGATTTCTAGTCCTATTTCCCTCCTCTAAGGTAAAGAAAGATCTCACATCTATGTAGTTTGTATCTGAGAACATTTTAAATAACTCTATCATATCCCTCTTATACATCTCCTCTCAAATGAAAACATGTTTAATTCCTTTAATCTATCTCTATACTCCAGGCGCTTTAATGCTGGTATCATCCTAGTTGCTCTTCTCTGAACTGCTTCTAACATGTTGATATCCTGCCTATAGTGGGGTGACCAGGCCTGTATGCAATACTCTAAATGGGGCCTAACATAGGAATTATATAAGCTACGCACCACTTCCTTACTTTTATAACTAACATTTCTATTTATAAAACCCAGGATCCTATTTGCCCTATTTCTTGCTTCTAAACATTGCTTTGAAAATTTCATAGTCCTGTCTATCACTACTCCTAAATCCTTTCCTTCCTCTACTGCCTCTAGCCAACATCCCTCCATCTCATAGTTAAAGTTTGTGTTGTCTTTACCTAAATGCATAACCTGACACTTATCAGAATTAAACTCCATCTGCCACCTGTCTGCCCATGCTATCAGCCTGTCCAGGTCTCGTTGTATTCTGTAATTGTCCTTTTCGCCCTGTACTGCACATGCTATCTTAGTATCATCTGCAAACTTTAATACTTTGCTACTAATTCCTATATCTAAATCATTAATGTACACCAAGAAAAGAAGAGGTCCTAGCACTGATCCTTGGGGTACCCACTAACCACTTCCTTCCACTCAGACATTGCCCCATTTAATACTACTCTCTGTTTCCTATCAGAAAGCCATTCACTAATCCAGTCAACTAACCTACCCCCTATCCCATGTAGTCTCAATTTGTACACTAGCCTCCTATGCGGTACCTTATCAAACGCCTTGCTAAAATCTAGATATATAACATCTATGCTATTTCCATCATCTAACTCCTTGGTAATATATTCTAAGATATCGAGCAAATTTGTAAGACAGGACCTCCCTGATCTAAAGCCATGTTGGGTATCTCTAATTAATCTATTCTCATTTAAATGCTCCCAAATACTACCCTTAATGATTTTCTCTAGTATCTTACATACTATACTAGTTAAACTGATCGGTCTATAATTATTCGCATCATCCTTCCTACCTTTTTAAATATTGGAGTAACATTAGCTAACTTCCAGTCCTGAGGTATCTCAGCAAACCTAAGTGATCTTTCAAAGATTAACTTAAGTGCTTCAGAAATACTGTCTACACCCTCCTAAGTACTCTGGCATGTAGCTCATCAGGACCACTGGCTTTCCTATCGTCTAGTTCAAGAATAAATTTCCTAATAATTCCCGGTTTTATATCAATATTTTCTAAAGCTCTTAAACTACTCGTCGCACTGTTTGTAACAGGATTTCCTATTCTTTCCTAGTAAATACTGAAGAAAATTGTTCATTCAATAATTCTACTATGTCTTCATTTTGATCCACTACTACACCATCTTTTCTGAGTGGTCCAATCCTATCCTTATTTCTTTTATCACTGACCTTGTAATAACTATATAATTTTTGGGATCTTTACTCCCAGCTCTAGCTAGTTTTATCTCTGCCTGTCTTTTACTTTTTTATAACCTTACTCAAATCATCTCTGACCTGTCTGTACCTAATCAAATCTACATCTTCCCACTTTTCTGCAACTCTCTGTATGCCCTCTTCTTCTCTCTGATCTGGCTACCTATCTCATGAGTCCACCATAATGGCTTCCTGTTTCTCTGCCTTATATCTTTGTAAGGGATACACTGCATCACTATACCCTTTACTACAACCTTAAAAATATCCCACATCTCCTGTGCAGTTTTAATTCCAAAACTATCTTCCCAGTTTACCTCTCCTAATAACTGACGTAACCTACCATAATTGCCTTTCTGATAGTTTGGGACTCTAGTCTTATTCGCTATATTATCCCTACTGGAATTAATGATAAATCTAATTATATGATGGTCACTGTTTGCTAAAGTCTCTCCTACCTCAACTTCCTTTAAACAATGCTCAATATTTGTTAGTACTATGTCTAAAACCTTCCTCCCCTTAGTAGGTTTATCTACCATCTGCACTAAATAGTTATCCTGAAAACTTTCCATAAACTTATTTTCACTAGCATATCCTACCATCCTCTCCCAGTTTACTGACTTAAGATTAAAATCCCCTAAGATAATTGTCTGACTAGTACATCCCCTATTTATCTCATCTACCATAAGGTTGTCTACATCTGCTGACTGGTTAGGTGGCCTATAAAAAGCTCCTACTCTAATAACCTTACTTTTGTTTACTCTAACATCCAGCCATAAGGACTCTACTCTGTTATCTACCTTAATACCATTAACCTGACTGGAAATGAAGGATTTTTTTTTACATAAATAACTACTCCTCCGCCTATCCTACCAATTCTCTGGTGTAAATACATAATGTATCCATCTACTTCATATTCTTTCCTATTTTCCCTAAACTTTTCCTCATTTACCCATGCCTCTGTGACACATACAACATCTAGGTCCTCCTCAACTATATAACTAGATAACTCGTCCTTCTTGTTCCTAAGACTCCTGGCATTTACATAAAAACATTTAAGTCCTGCTACCTTCCTAGATGCTGTCTCCTTATTTGGAATCCTAATCTTATTTTCTCCTATTTGCACCTGGAAATCTTTCCTAATCTTTTCACTATCTCTGTTTATCCTATCTAATTTATGTCTAGCATCTTTCTTCTGGAATGCATTTGCTACCTCACCCCCTACACTCCATCCCAACTCCCCCCTCCAGACATCCACTCAGCACATCCACACCCTTCCTACTCAGATGCACACCATCCCTAGCATACAAATCCCTTCGCCCATAGAACCTTGGATGTCTTCCTAGCCAGTCCAGTCCTCTTGACTTAGAGTGGCAGGTCATCAACTGCAGCATTACATTTTTGTCTGTCTCTGGACACTACATAGTGCTATATCAGTCTGGATTTAAATATCCTTGTTTCACTTTCCTTCCACACATAGTGATGAAATTGCTGCAATTTCCTCCCTTGTCAGCTCTGGACCTCATGGCATTATCCCACAATGCGCAAAAAAACACTGCTGAAAATTGCAGGAAAAACATATAGGTTGTGTGGGGAAAAAAGAAAAAAAAGTTCACCATGAAGCAAAGTGGGCACCTGAGACCTTTCTTTCAGTGTGTGCGGCAGCCAGATAATTGTGTGGCAGCAATTGCAAGCATAATTTCCAATGAGCAGCTGCACCAAGATACAAGAAAATGCATAATGTGAAAGGGACATTTTCTTCTATCCATTTCTCAGTAATTCATGTTACTTTTTTTTTTCATTGATGCAATGGTAGAAGGTCACTGTTCTTCTCATAAGTGTACTAACAGTAGTGTTTCTCGGAGTTCTCTTCAGTCACCCACTTTCTTTCTATTATTATTCATCAGTGAGCCAAACCAAACTTTCTCTGTATGCCATAAACGTTACATATGGTCTATGACAGGGGTCGGCAACCTTTTGAACAAAGTGTGCTACTACAATTTCTTTTTACTACCTTGTGTGCCAGGTGTGATTTTTCAGCACTATATTGCGGACATAGCCTATGAAAATTAAAACCATAACTTTACAATAAGTAGTGCCAGTGTAATCAAAATATAATGTATACTTCACATGCATAACATAAATGTAACATTTTTGTTGCATTATTTATACTCACCATGTTAATGTGATCCTTGCCCTTGTTTCCCTTTGGCCAAAGTTGTGATTTCTGGTAAATATCTGGACACCTTGAGCTTCACACAACCCTCAGAATAATCCGCTGTAAGCGTGCTGCGATGGGGGTTGAGGATGTGCTTCATGTGCGAAAATATTTGCTCGCATTGATACGTGGATCCAAATGCTGATAGCAATGCAAAAACTACTTTCTTCATGCAATTGAATTTATCAGGCAGTGATGTCCAGGAACTTAAAATGGAGGCTGCATGATCATTCGTACTAGTTTCCAATATTTCTCGAAGATCTTTAAATTTAGCTGACCACAATGATGAGGCCTGAAAGTCAATTAACTGCATTTCCAACTCCGTAGTTTCCATCCACTCAAAGAGAGGCGCGTCCAACTCACTGTATTTAAAGGTGTCTGGTCTAATTAAAAATGAAAACACTGGGCTCATATGTTGGAAATCTTGAAATCTTATTGAGAATTCAGAATTTAATTGTTGCATTCACACTTGAAGGTCAGTAGTGTTGACAGGATGAATTGCAGAGTAGTTCCTCAAGTTTCTGAAATAACGAAAAGAACCAGTTTTGATATCTGCTGAGTAAACTGCAAGCTTTGCAACAAATGCCTTCCAATTATCATACAAATTCATTACTGTTTTTCCTGCACCTTGCAAGAGAAGGTCTCATACTCTTTTACACGTCGTTGTATTCACGTACCGTACCCCTCATTGAGGGTACGATATATTTTCGTTTTAATTTGGTGTATTATAGGAAATAATTATTTAGGATCATTAGAAAATTTCAATCATGATAAAAGTAAGGATGCAAATACACATTCTCTCTCTCTCTCTCTCTCTCTCTCTCTCTCTCTCTCTCTCTCTCTCTCTCTCTCTCTCTCTCTCTCTCTCTCTCTCTCTCTCTCTCTCTCTCTCTCTCTCTCTCTCTCTCTCTCTCTCTCTCTCTCTCTCTCTCTCTCTCTCTCTCTCTCTCTCTCTCTCTCTCTCTCTCTCTCTCTCTCTCTCTCTCTCTCTCTCTCTCTCTCTCTCTCTCTCTGTGTATTTACCTATTTGTATTTACCTATTTGTGTATTACAGGGACTGAACTAAGCTCTCTGTGTCCTGTCTCCTTGTCCACTCCTGTCATATCTTTCTTTCATCTGATTGACACACACTGCATCAACGACATCACTGCTCAGTTTATTCCACTTATCAATACTACGATGCGGGAAACTGTATTTTCTCACGTCATTTAGACAGATGTCTTTTATTAAATGTCCTGGAGATGATTACTTGTGGTCACCTTTATCAACTCTCTGTCCAATATGTCAATCTTGTTCACCAATTTATACATAGTTATCATGTCTCCTCTTGTTCTTCTCTCTTCTAATGTGGTTATCCCCAGTTTCGTCAGTCTTTCCTCATAGTCTAACTCCCTGAGTCCTGGTACCATCCTTGTTGTCAGCCTCTGTACCCTTTCCACCTTCACATTTTTCTTCATATGCGGTGACTAGACACAAGCTGCATATTCTAACTGAGATCTTATTAAGGTACATAATATCATCTTCATCATTCCTTCATCTAGGTAGTGGAATGCAAGGCCAATATTTTGAAGCATGTTATATGTTTTCCCAAATATCTTGTTAATGTGTTTCTCCGGTGACAAAGTGTTTTGCACGGTTACTCCTAAGTCTTTCTCCTCGTTGGTCTCTTTAATTTTCTCATCACCCAGCCTGTAATCCCTGTTTGGTCTCTATCTACTTCCCATTCTATATTAAATTCATCTGAAAAATAACATGGCACTTGTCTATATTAAATTCACACACACACACACACACACACACAAACACACACACACACACACACACACACACACACACACACAAAACACACACACACACACACACACACACACACACACACACACACACACACACACACACACACACACACACACACACACACACACACACACACACACACACACACACACACACACACACACACACACACACACACACACACACACACACACACACACACACACACACACACACACACACACACACACACACACACACACACACACACACACACACACACACACACACACACACACACACACACACACACACACACACACACACACACACACACACACACACACACACACACACACACACACACACACACACACACACACACACACACACACACACACATTGCCTAAGAGTAACCAAGGTGGGAAAGGAGCTTGTAATGTTTGTCCCGTCTCCATATAGTCATGTTAACTGTTGATTAGCAAAATAATGTCCAGGGTAGCCTGCGTTTGAGCCATCAGCTGGTTTGTTTACATCTGCGCAACATGGCGGCCGTGAACTCGAAAGATGAATCAGACTTCACAGGATTTCAAGGAATAATGGAGAAGAGCGTTTATGTGAAGAAAATTCTGGAGTTGGAAGGTAAAATTGAAAAACTGTTTGAAAAGTATGGGGGCCTGGAAACGAGTTATGACAATGTAATGAAAGAGTGTGCCGATATGAAGAAGGAAAATGAAGTACTGAAAGAGGAAGTTAAGCTAATTAAAGTGAATTGCGACAAATGTGGAGAATCTCTAGGAAAAGTGATGGAGAAGCAGGCTGAATGGAAAAAAGTCAGGAAGTGGAAAGAAAGGAGGTAAATTACAAAGTTGCAAGTCTGGAAAAGGAAATCAAAGAGTCTGGGAGAAAACTTTGGGCCTTGCTGAAATTATAGATCAACAGATCATAGAAGAGAAGATTGCTGAGAAAGTGGTGAAGGTTATTAAGTCAAATGAGACATTGGTGAGGGAAACTGTAGACAAAAGAGATGTGTGGTGATATTTGGTGTGGAGGAGGATAAGACACCGAGTAAAATGGAGAGAGAAAAACATAAAAAGGTGATAAATAATATCATTAATGTGGTGCAGGAGGAGGAAAAGACCTAGTACAAGAAATAGAGGACTTCCATAGAATTGGAAAGTTCACAGGAGAAGGTATGAGGCCAATAAGAATCAAACTTAAGTCACAAAAGGATGTAGATGAATTGGTGGAGAAGTCATGGAGGCTAGCCCAGCAGGAAACAACAAGGAAGATTTGGTTGAGAAGAGATCTCGGTGAAAAGGAAAGAGAAATGTTAAATGAGTTGAGAAAGGAGGCTTTGAAAAAAATGAAGAGAGGACAGAAGAGGAGAAGAAAGAGTTTTCTGGAGAATCTTGGATATGAGACTGAGGAAGTGGTTCATAACCCAGAAAAGTACAGCAAGAAAGGACTAAAGAAACTTACGTATGAGCGGAATGTAATGTATTCCAACATAAATGGAGTGATATCGGGATTTTAGAACTCAACGATTACTTGAGGGACAAGAACCCAGATATTGTGGGTCTTACTGAAACAAAACTGAGAGAGGAGAAGACCTGATGATGGTTGGAGAAGGAAATATAATGTTTGGAAAAGAAATAGAGTAGGTAAGATGGGAGGAGGAGTGATGTTGCTGGTTAAAAAGATATAAAGGTGGATCAAGTGAAAGAAGGTATGGGAAAGGCAGAAGTGCTAAAGATCAGAGCAGAAACTAATGAAGGAAAAAGAGGCACTACATAGTGGTGTACGTACCACCTAAGACAAATGCATGGTCAGTACAGGAATATGAAGAAATGATAAGTGATACAGGAACATGTCTGGAAGAAATGTTGGGTGGCTGTGAACGAACTATAATGATGGGAGATTTTAATTGTAAAGAGGTGTGTTGGGAGGACTGGTCAATGGAAGGATCAGAGACAACATGGGGAAATACACTATTGACACTGGCAATGGAAAATGTGTTAACTCAGTGGGTCAAAGAAGATACTAGGTTTGGAGGAGAGGAGCATCGTCAAGACTGGACTTGGTCTTTAGTACAGAGCCAATGGTCATTGAGGAGATGAGGGTGGAGTGCCCTTTAGCAAAGAGTGATCATGCAGTTTTGGAGTTCAAGGTGATAGATGAAGAGAAATCTAGAAGAAATGAAGAATATAAAGTGGGAAGATGGAATTATGCCAAGACAGATTTTGGAAACCTAAAGAAATTCTTTCAAGAGACAAATTGGATGAAATTCAAGAGTGCTAAGGAGCAAATGAAAAGTGGAAGGAATTTATAAAAATATACAAAGAAGGTGAGAAAAATTTGTACCAATAAGACAACATAGAGAAGTTGGAAAGCAGGACTGGTTTAACGATAGATGTGAAAAGGCTAGAACAAGAAAAGAGGATGCATGGAAGAGGTGGAGAAGGAAAAGACGGATTAAGCAGTGGGAAAGTTACAAAAGAGCAAGAAATGAATATGTGTTGATTAGAAGAGAAGAAAGAAAGAAACAAGAAAAGGATATAATTGATAAATGTAAAGACCAACCAAGGCTTTTTACAGACATGTGAACAACAACATCAAAAATAGAGAAAGTATTGAAAGTTTAGAAGTAAATGGAGTATGCAGTGAGGATCCCAGGAAATGGCAGAGGCTATGAATGGATGCTTTCGGAAGGTATTCACAAAGGAGACTGCTTTTGACAAACCACTGGTAATGGAACAGAAAGGGATTATGAAGGAGTTTCAAGTAACTGTGGAGGAGATCAAGAATATGATGGGGAGTTTAGAAGTGAGAAAAGCTGTGGGACCTGATGGGGTATCAGGATGGATTTTAAGAGAATGCAGGAGCAACTGGCAGAAAAAGTTTGTGAAGTAATTGATGCCTCATTAAGGGAAGGTGTAGTGCCCCAAGACTGGAAAAGAGCTAACATTGTCCCAATCTATAAATCAGGTAACAAGAGAGACCCATTGAACTATAGACCAGTGTCACTTACAAGTGTGGTAGCTAAGATGTGTGAGAGGGTGGTGAAGAATAGATGGACAGACTTCTTGGAGAAAAATGGATGCTTTCGGAAGGTATTCACAAAGGAGACTTTCAAGAGTGAAAGAAGAATCAGGAGTATGTACAAGATAGGAAATGAAGACATAAAAACCAGTCATGAAGAAAAAGACCTTGGGGTGACAATTACCAATGACCTATCGCCAGAGAGACATATAAACAAAATAATTGGAGAAGTATTGAACTTATTGAGGAACATAAGAGTGGCGTTCGTATATTTAGATGAAGAAATGATGAAGAAAATAATTACTGCAATGATAAGACCGAGGCTTGAATATGCAACAATACAGTGGGCTCCGAACTTAAAGAAACACATAAGGAAACTAGAGAAAGTACAGAGGGCTGCAACAAAAATGGTGCCTGACTTAAGAGATTTGACTTATGAAGACAGACTGAAAAGAATGCAACTTCCGACCCTGGAAAACAGAAGAGAAAGGGAGACCTGATAGCAATATACAGAGTGATGATTGGCATGGAAAAATGGATAGGGAAGATCTGTGTATGTGGAATGAAAGAATGTCGAGAGGGCATGGGAAAAAACTAAAAATGGCCACTTATAGGAGAGATGTGAAAAAATATAGCTTCCCTCATAGAAGGGTGGAAGCATGGAATAGTTTAGACGTGGAAGTGGTCAACGCAAGGAATATTCATGATTTTAAGAAAAAGCTGGACATTAGTAGATATGGAGACGGGACAGCACGAGCATAGCTCTTTTCCCGTATGTTACAATTAGGTAAATACAATTAGGTAAATACACACATACACACACACACACACACACACACACACACACACACACACACACACACACACACACACACACACACACACACACACACACACACACACAGGCCGGCCCTCATTCTGGTTAGACAAATAAAGTTTACTACATTTTCATTTTAAATACTCATTTGTTGAATCATAATTTTGTCTGGAAATGCATTAGAATGTAGTCACTAGTAAAAATCACACATCATTGAATCATATTTGTTATAAATGTTAGTAAAAGAAATAATTAACAAGATGTTTCAGAAAATAAGTTTACAATCTTTGATGCTGTTTTCTGACGTGTTTTTGTTGTGGCGCGTGACTTCCTTTATATGCATGCCACTTCAGTTTTTCAACAGATTTTTTGTGTTTCATCATCTAACTGATATGTCCCATGCAGGTCTGGTTATTGAGATGTACGGGGACTACAATGCCGGTTTATTCTTTTTGGCTGGTCTCAACACCTCTAGCCTCCTGCTATGGGTCCTGATACCCATTATGGATGCTCACTGCCAAAGGCATCCCAGTTATGCACTCTTTTCACTGAAGCAACATAATCAGCAACAGCAACAACAACAACAACAACAGCAACAGCAACAGCAACACACTTGTCAACCTTTGAGGGAGAATCTCTCTCTTTTGAATCGAGCAGAAACACGTCCTGCTGGATATGCCTCTGTGGTACATTAAAAGAAACACACACACACACACACACACACACACACACACACACACACACACACACACACACACACACACACACACACACACACACACACACACACACACAAGGGAAATTGGGAATAAAAACGCCTTAAAAGAAAAAGCGTTGGTCCCCAAACAGGATTGAGAGAGTTAGTCAAAGAATGGGACAAATGTCTTGAAATCTCTCTCTCAAATGAGTTCAGATCATAAGTAGATGGAAATGGAGAAGTAGATAAATGAGTTCCAGAGTTTACCAGAGAAAGATATGAATGATTGAGGTACTGGTTAACTCTTGCATTAGAGAGTTAGACAGAAGGGGTGAGAGAAGGAAGAAATCTTTTGCATATGTGGTGACCACACCAATGTTACATTTTCAAGTTTAGGTCTTATCATAGTGGTTATGATTTTTTTCATCATACTCTTATCCATGAAATTAAATGCCTTTCTGATATTTGTAAGTGTCATATGTGTCTTTCTGGGATTAGGGTGTCTTGTAATAATCACTCTCAGGTCTTTCTCTTCCTTCCTCTTCATTAGAGTCTCTTCTCCCATTTTGTATTCTCACATAGATCTTCTATTACTTTATTAATTTCTATCACATGGCATTTCTTAGCATTAATTTCTAATCTTCACTTTGGCTCCATTCCCAGATCATGTCAATATCTCAATAGTTTTATATGGTCTGCAAATAAATTTATGTAGCTTCTCAAGCCCTCTTGTATATCATTGATATATATATTTGGAACATTATTGGTGACAGCAATGGTGGGGAGAAGGAGGGAGGTTGTCAGAGGATGAGTCACCATCTATGAAAACGTCTTTGTAACTTTTCTCCTGGGGTGATTCCTGTGAATCCACTAATGGAGGGCTGTGGCTCACTAACACTTGCACTTTCACCAGATTCCTTATTTTCATCACTAATAAGCCTCTTTGGTGCCATCGTAAGTTTCTAAATGAAAAACTACTGACAGAATGCAGAAGAATGTTGTTTTTCTCAAGACTGTGGCAGGACTAGGGATGTGCACCAACATCCGGTTTACTGGTGTTACGGTAATACCGGTATTACCAGTGATATCAGAACAGTACAGTGGCAGATGCGAGAAGGGAAATGACAGAGCTTTGTATATGATCAAATGTGCGGCCATTTGATTACCAGATATTTTCACCACTAATAAGCCTTTGGTGTTAATGTAAGTTTATAAATGAAAAACTACAGATAGAATGCAGGACAGTGTTATTCTGATGACCGCGGCAGCATAAGTCTTAACTTGCGGAGGGGAAAGGGGGAAACCGAGGAGCCTTTGTGTACAACCATGTGTGTGTGGATGTTCGACTATTGGGTATTTTTTTTAGTACAGGTAACTCGATTTACATGATAGATGCATTCCAAGAGGCATCGCGTATATCAAAATTCGCGTAAAACAAACATGTAATTCTCATAAGAAACAATAGATAATAGGGGTGATGTGGGATGTGGTCAAAAAATTTGTACAAAATACTCTATTTATTTGGCTAAATTAACATGTTTTTATTATTTACCATTCTGAATACTAGAAGTGTATTTAAAGCAAAGGGAAAAGCAAGAAATAATAAGAGAAAGCAAAAAATAATAAGAGTAAACAACAAAACAAAGAATATGTAAACACAACACTCACTGCGTCACTGCCTTCACCACTCACACCACAGTCAGTCACCATCTTCCTCTGAACTTTACCACTTTATCAAAAATCCACTTATCAAAAATAACCCCACATACAGAAGAAGATGAAGGACATTTTGGGGCCATCTTGGTGAATTATTGGCAGATTGATGAGATTCCGTCTGTACTCAGTGCTGGCAGATTGCAAATGAGGCACGAGAAGAGCGGAGCTCCCACCTATCGGCCAGCTGTGGAACTCTCTGGTGCGCAGTTTGAAATTGTGTCTGGCCCTAAGTTTGAAAAATGCGGTTGGGCCAAATCGCGTATTAGCAAACTGATCATGCAAATTAAATTAATTATAATATTTTTTTGGTCGTGTTATAACAAAAACGCGTAAATCAAACATGTGTAAATCGAGTTACCTGTATTAAATCAAACTTTTGTGTTTGAGTATTGAAAAGTTTTGAGTATTTAGACGTTTGAGTATTGAGTCTCAACTGTATTTCTTTTACCAATGACTGAGTATTGAGTCTCAACTGTATTTCTTTTACTGATGACACTGTGTCATCGCCCACAGGGGACGGTTAAGAAGTATACACTTATAAAAATTTGTCTCACCAAGAATAGATGAATTAAAGATGTAGTTTCCCCTCCTAATCTCTCTCACCACCTCCTTAATGTTTGTTTCTGTCCTTTTTCTCCCTATTTCTATATAAATTGTTATGTTTCAGAAATTTTTTCTGAAATTCTTCTTACTTTTGTTCCATATCTCTGTTGAGATAAAAATCAAGGCATGTTTTCTATAGAAAAGTGTTCCCCCATCTTAATCATGGCATCTGAGTACCCTGCTGAGTGCCAATACCTCTACAC
Organism: Portunus trituberculatus; assembly: GCF_017591435.1. NCBI lineage: Eukaryota > Metazoa > Arthropoda > Malacostraca > Decapoda > Portunidae > Portunus > Portunus trituberculatus. The sequence goes on along the minus strand of NC_059271.1, from coordinate 6,356,029 downwards.
TCATCTTACATAAGCAGTCTCAGTATAGACTATTGTCCTGCTGCAAGCTTGCCATATAGCCACCGCACAGCCAATCTAAGGCAATAATATGCAACACGAGCTAGTACTCTTGGAAGAATTACTGAGAGAGAGAGAGCATGGGAGGGAAGTTTGGAGTGGAAAAGTGGCTCTGGTGTTACTTTCTATGTCATCTGGAAAAAGATAACTTAGCCCACTTCATACAAAATTACCTTCAGTTTAAAGAAGAATGAAATGAAATTGTAGACTGCCAAAGACAAGTAAATTAAGACAATAATCAAGTGATTGGGGAGTTTGTGTATGTTAGCTGTCTGCACTTTTCATCAACCCCGGCTCTCTCTCTCTCTCTCTCTCTCTCTCTCTCTCTCTCTCTCTCTCTCTCTCTCTCTCTCTCTCTCTCTCTCTCTCTCTCTCTCTCTCTCTCTCTCTCTCTCTCTCTCTCTCTCTCTCTCTCTCTCTCTCTCTCTCTCTCTCTCTCTCTCTCTCTCTCTCTCTCTCTCTCTCTGTGTGTGTGTGTGTGTGTGTGTGTGTGTGTGTGTGTGTGTGTGTGTGTGTGTGTGTGTGTGTGTATTTACCTAGTTGTATTGTACAGGGTTCTAGCAGAGCTCATAGTGTCCTGTCTCCATGTATCCACTTATCTAATTTTTTTTAAGATTTATGCACATTATGTGCTGTAACAACTTCATCACTCAATGCATTCCACTTTTCCACTTCTGTGTGGAAAAATGTATTTTACAGTATCCTTCACACACTGCCTCTTTCTAATCTTCTTTGCATGGCCTCCTGTCATTCCAGCATCTTCTATCACCAGCACCAAGTTTTCTCATCTATCTTTTCAATGTCATTTATTCTTTTATACAATGTTATTAGGTCTCGTCTTTCTCTTCTATCTTGTAAGGTTGGCTGTCCCATTTCCTTCATCCTATCTTCATTTGTTAGGTCCTTTATTTTTTACACCATCTTTGTAGCAATCTTCTAGATCTGTTCTAATTTTCTTATATTTTTTTTCAAGCTCTGTGACCACACCACTGCTGCATATTCCAGGTTTGGATGTATCATGCTCATAATAATTTTTTTTCATCATAATCTTGTCCATGTACTGAAATGCTGCCCTAATATTAGTCAACATTTTATATGATGATCCAAATATCTTACTTATGTGTTTTTCGGGATTCAGATTTTCTTATAACCACTCCCAGATCTTTTTCCTCCTTAGTTTTCATTATTTGTTCCTTTCCCATTAGATAGTTCCTTACCAGTCTTCTCTTACTCTTTCCTAATTCTATTACGTGACATTTCTTGGCATTGAATTCTAACTTCCACTTATTACTCCATTCATAAATTTTGTTTATATCTTCCTGCAGCAGCAAGCTCTCTTCTTGGGTCTTGATTACTCTTAGCAATTTTGTATCATCAGCAAACATATTAATATAACTAGTCACTCCATTCTTTGTCATTTACAGATACCTTGAACATAATGGAGGCTAACACTGACCCATGTGGCACTCCACTTGTTACTTTACTCCAAGAGAGTATGTATCTCTGATCACAGTTCTCATCTCTCTAGCTGTCCTTCAAGTAATCCCTTATCCAATCTAACATAATTCCTCTCAGTCCTCTAACTTCCAAAGTAGTCTTCCTTGAGGGACTTTATCAGAAGCCTTTTTTATGTCCAGGTATACAGTGTCCACCCATCCATCTCTGCTCTCCATTCCTTCTATCACTCTTGAGTAGAAACTTGGTAAATTTGACACACATGATCTTCCTGGCCTGAATCCAACTGTCTGTTTGATATAACTTGTTTTTCTTTCAGATATTTAACCCATTTTTCCTTGATAACAATTTCACATATCTTCCCCACAACACTTGTAATTGACACCGGTCTATAATTTAATGGCTCAGTTGACTTTGCTCCTTTTCTTGTATTAACCTAGTTGTATTGTACAGGGTTCGAGCAGAGCTCAAAGTGTCCTGTCTCCATGTATCCATTTATCAAATTTTTCTTTAAAGATATGCACATTATTTGTTGTAACAACTTGATCACTTAATGCATTTCACTTCCACTGTTATTTGTGGGAAACCGTATTTTCCAATATCTTTCACAAACTGCCTCATCCTAATCTTCTTTACATGTTGTCTTGTCCTTCCAGCTTCTTCTGTCACCAGCACCAGGTTTTCCTTGTCAGTCTTTTCAATGCTATTTTCTATTTTATACATTGTTATTATGTCTCCCCGTTCTCTTCTATCTTGTAAAGTTGGCAGTCCTATTTCCGTCAGTCTTTCCTCCTTTAGTTCATGGCACCACCTTTGTAGCTATCCTCTGCATCTGTTCTAATCTTCTTATATTATTTTTCAAGCTTGGCAACCACACCACTGCTGCATATTCCAGCTTTGGATGTGTCATGTTTGCAATAATTTTTTCCTTATCTTTGTTCATGTGTATTGTGTGTGTGTGTATTTACCTAGTTTTACCTAGTTATAGTTTTACAGGGCCTGGGCTTTATGCTCATGTGGCCCCGTCTCCATATCTACAATTATCTAATTTTTCTTTAAAACTATGCACACTCGTTGCTGACACCACTTCTTCACTCAGACTGTTCCACGTCTCAACACATCTTTGTGGGAAACTATATTTTTTAACATCTCTCAGACATCTTCCCTTTCTCAGCTTTTTACTATGCGATCTTGTGCTTCGAATGTCATATTCTTCTCTCAGGATCAGTTTTTCATTATCCACTTGGTCCATTCCGTTGATCAATTTATAAACTTGTATCAGATCCCCTCTCTCCCTTCTCTGTTCCAGGGTTGGTAGATCCATAGCCTTTAGTCTCTCCTCATATGTCATCCCTTCAAATTCTGGAACCATTCTTGTAGTAATTTTTTGTAGTCTCTCCAACTTCCTTATGTGTTTCTTTTTATGAGGGTTCCACACTACTCCTACATATTCCAATCTGGGTCTTATTATAGTACTTATCAATTTCTTTGTCATTTCTTTGTCCATGTAGTGAAATGCTACTCCAATATTCCTTAGCAAATTATATGTTTCTCTGAAAATTCTATCAATATGGCTTACCGGTTGATTGTTTTCTTCCATTGTCACTCCTAAGTCCTTTTCCTTTTTTACTTTCTCCAGTTCTACTCCATTTCCCATCTTATAGATTCTCACAGGTCGTCTTTCACTCTTTCCCATTTCCATGACATGGCTTTTGTCCACATTGAATTCCATTTCCCACTTTTTACTCCATTCCCAGATCTTATTTAGGTCTTCCTGCAGTATTTCACAATCCTCTTTTTGCTTTATAACTCTGAAAAGTTTCGTATCATCTGCAAACAGATTTATGTAGCTGTTCACTGTTATATATATGAGGAAAAGTATTGGTGCTAATACTGACCCCTGCAGCACTCCGCTTTCTACTGCTCTCCACTTGGACTTCATATCTTTAACTTCATATCTTTCTCTCCCCCTCAAATAATTTTCCATCCATTTCAATGTGCTTCCTTTTAAGCCACCCTTCTCCTCTAACTTCCACGATAATCTTGCATGTGGCACTTTATCAAAAATCTTTTTAAAAATCCAAATAAATACAGTCAACCCATCCCTCTCTCTTGTACTCTATCAACTATTCTAGAGTAAAAACCCAGTAAATTAGTTACACACAAACTTCTTTTTCTAAAACCAAATTGGCTATTTGATATTAATTTGTTGTCTTTAAGGAACTTGATCCATTGTTTCTTTATTATTCTTTCACACATCTTGCATATTACACTAGTTAGTGATACCGGTCTGTAATTTAAAGGTTCTTCCTTCCTTCCGCTCTTATATATGGGAACCACCTCAGCTCTTTTCCATTCTACTGGTACTGTTCCATTTTCTATTGAGCATTTTATGATGTTGTATATAGGACTTGCTAGTTCTTCTCTACATTCTTTCAGTATTCTGCCTGAGACTTCATCCGGTCCCATTGCCTTCCCTTCATCCAATTCCTTCATTAACTCTTTTATTTCAAGCTTGGTTACTTTAACCTCTTTCATGTAGACGGTCTCTCTATTACCCTGTGGCCTTTCAAATTTGAATTCCTTAGTAAAGACCTCCTGGAATTTATTATTTAATAGTTCTGCCATACTTTTTGGGTCTTCTACCATCCCATTCTCTCCTTTTAACCTTTCTATTGTTTCTTTTTGCCTAATTTTTCCATTTATGAATCTGTAGTACAATTTTGGTTGCTCCTTACATTTTTCGACAGTGTCCTTTTCATAGTTCCTTTCCTCATCCTTCCTCACCTTAACATATTCATTTCTCGCTGCCTTGAAGTTTTCCTTATTTACTGGATTTCTATTTCTCTTCCACCTTTTCCATGCTCCATCTCTTTTCTCCTTTGCCCTAGCACACCTTGCATTAAACTAATCTTTCTTTCCTTCTTCTTTACGTCTATATTTCGGGACATATTTCCTGACTCCTGTTTTGTATACTATTTCCAAAAATAAGTTATACTTCTCTTGCACCCTCTCTGAGTTTTCCATCTCCTCCCAGTTAACTTATTTGAAGTAGTTCTTGAGATTCTCAATATCAGCCTTTCTGTAATTTAATTGGTCTCCTTTGTATGAATCATCTCTATCTTCCTTTCCCTCTTCTATATCCATTTCTAATATTATATGGTCACTCTTTCCCAATGGGCACTTATATCTTATATCATCGTTCATTTGTATACCCCTTGTAAAAACTAGGTCCAATCTTGCCGGCTCGTCGTTTCCTCTGAATCTTGTGCATTCCTTTACTCCCTGGTCCATCATACTGTCTATAATTAGGTTCAGGAATCTTTCTCCCCAGCCATCTTCCCCCATACCACTTTCACTATGCGCGTGTGTGTGTGTGTGTGTGTGTGTGTGTGTGTGTGTGTGTGTGTGTGTGTGTGTGTGTGTGTGTATATATATATATATATATATATATATATATATATATATATATATATATATATATATATATATATATACACTATTATTATTATTATTATTATTATTATTATTATTATTATTATTATTATTATTATTATTATTATTATTATTATTATTGTCATCATCATCATCATTATTATTATTATTATTATTATTATTATAGACAGAGAGAGAGAGAGAGAGAGAGAGAGAGAGAGAGAGAGAGAGAGAGAGAGAGACTTGAGTGATGAGAAGTGGCGCCGAGGTGGGGGTGTGGGGAAGGAAAGGACAAGGCGTGGGCCGCTCGGGGCAGGTGGTGTGGTGGAGGTTTTGAGGCCTGAGCACAATGCTTCCATTTTAGTGTAAAATACCGTAAACTAGGGTAATTGGACCCTTCTTACGGTAGTGTTTAGAGTAATGCATAAACTAGCGTAATTTTAGGGTAATCTGCCATCCTATGGATAGATGTACTTGGAATGGTGCCAATCTGGTGGCAGGCTGGTTCTCTTTCATGTTCGATTCATGTACACAATCATCCCGTGACTTGTATCATCCTTTCACTCCCCCACCCCATCCCCTTTCTCCCCAGTCTCCACTCACCCGTCTACTACGCGTACACGTTTTGGACCTTCGGACGGTTAGATCACAGTTCACACACAGAGTCAGTCACTTGCGAGGACGAGTCCACACAGAGCAGCCGCATTAGTGGCTGTAGTGTGTAGTCCTGTGTGTGTGTTTGGGGGTGGAGGGGCAATATTTAAACTTATGTATGATAAGGGTGTATTAATCAACAATTAATGGGCAACTTCGACAATCTAGGGTTAAACACTCGAATCTAGGGTAAAATCGACAAAAATCTAGGGTAAGATTTCATCAACTCATGGAAGCATTGCCTGAGCGAGCCAGTCACAGCAGAGTAATAGCTCTCTTCAAGTGGATGGATGATGACGCACATCTAACGTCAAAATTTGATATAAGTGACAGATCTGGTAGTAATGTTCCTGTCAGCTCTAGAGTTGAGGGAAGGTCCTTCTTTTTCTTAATTTGTGTATTTATTTAATACGATTTCTTTATCATCGTGATAAGCAATGCTAAGATTTCACTAGTTTTCTTAATTGTAGGAGTTAACATTCCAATTAAGTAACACAAGTGTGATAGCCACCTGAGAGTTTTTGTTTGCTGGTCGTGGTTATCCTCTTAGTCAGTGGTGTGTGTGTGTGTGTGTGTGTGTGTGTGTGTGTGTGTGTGTGTGTGTGTGTGTGTGTGTAATTCACCTCGGTCGTCTGCTGGTCATCCAGCCAATCTTTCCCATTACGGAGCGAGTTCAGAGCTCATAGACTGATCTTCGGGTAGGACTGAGACCACAACACACTCCACACACCGGGAAAGCGAGGCCACAACCCCTCGAGTTACATCCCGTATCTATTTACTGCTAGGTGAACAGGGGCCACATATTAAGAGGCTTGCCCATTTGCCTCGCCGCGCCGGGACTCGAACCCGGCCCTCTCGATTGTGAGTCGATCGTGCTAACCACTACACTACGTGGTGTGTGTGTTACCCTACGGAACGAACTCAGAGCTCATTATTTCCGATCTTAGGATAGGCCTGAGACCAGGCACACACACACACCGGGACAACAAGGTCACAACTCCTCGATTTACATCCCGTACCTACTCACTGCTAGGTGAACAGGGGCTACACGTGAAAGGAGACGTACCCAAATGTGTGTGTGTGTGTGTGTGTGTGTGTGTGTGTAATTCACCTCGGTCATTTGCTGGTCACCCAACCAGTCTTCCCCATTACGGAGCAAGTTCAGAGCTCATAGACCGATCTTCGGGTAGGACTGAGACCACAACACACTCCTCACACCGGGAAAGCGAGGCCACAACCCCTCGAGTTACATCCCGTACCTATTTACTGCTAGGTGAACAGGGGCCACACATTAAGAGGCTTGCCCATTTGCCTCGCCGCTTCCCTGGACTCGAACCCGGCTCTCTCGATTGTGAGTCGAGCTTGCTAAACTACACTACGCGGTGTGTGTGTGTGTGTGTGTGTAATTCACTGTTTGATCTGCTGCAGTCTGACGAGACAGCCAGACGTTATACCCTACGGAACGAGCTCAGAGCTCATTATTTCCAATCTTGGAATAGGTCTGAGACCAGGCACACACCACGCACCGGGACAACAAGGTCACAACTCCTCGATTTTACATCCCGTACCTACTCACTGCTAGGTGAACAGGGGCTACACGTGAAAGGAGACACACCCAAATATCTCCATCCGGCCGGGGAATCGAACCCCGGTCATCTGGCTTGTGAAGCGCCATAACCACTGAGCTACCGGGCCGTGTGTGTGTGTGTGTGTGCATCATAGATTTTCAACAGTGTGTGTTAAAGAACTGTGCTTCAGCGATAAATATTTTCATGTTTCCACATTCTTCTGGCACAGAAATACATTTCTCTGTAGACATATATACTTGGTCAGCAGTGTCGTTGGTCTGAGTCTAGACTAAGAGCGTTAAAATCTCAATCATCAGTGTCTATAGACTACGTAGCTTTACAATACTCTGTCTGCTCACATACAGCCTGTACAGGGAGAGCTGTGGCAGGTTTGTTAGTGGATAGGCAAGAGCCGGTATATTAAGTATTCACGGAATCGATTACTTGGATTGGCGGATCCGGCGGAACCGACTCGGTAGAATATCAAAGACTTGGAATCACCAGCGTGCCGAGTACCAATCTTGTTTTGGACAAACAAAATTATCAAAAAGTAATTTTCCTTTGGATTTAGATATAGGCATGCGTAAAACATTTACAGCTATATAGGTGCACTTGTTCAGAAAGAGAATCATGTTGATACTCCTTGAGAGTGCTTCTTGGGGGACGTGTGGCATGTTCCCTCCACCATGATCGAGGATCTTCTCCAGAGATGTGAGATTCTTCTAGGCATCTTTTCAGCTCGACACACGGGCCTGTTGGTAGTTGTTACGATAGGTGCAAAATATTCTCAACTCTTGTGTCAGAGATGAAGGAGGGAAAAGGACGGGAAGCATGACAACTTTACTGTGGTCTTGTTAATACATGATGACTCACTATTGTTGTCCCTCTCATGCCAGTATGCTGTTATAACTGTTGTGTGTGTGTGTGTGTGTGTGTGTTTGCGCAGTGCCAGTATCGTTTAACGAGGTGCGATTATTGCTAGTTGGAAACTTTTTCCAATACCCCGCCTGGACGACTTGAAATATAGTCGGTCATGGCAATTTTTGTTTTTGTTAGTTGTGTGTGTATGTATTTTTTTTTCACCACCACGGTCGTCTGCTGGTCACCCACCAGCCTAGACCGATCTTTGGGTAGGACTGAGACCACAACACATTCCACACACCGGAAAAGCGAGGCTACAACCCATCGAGTTACATCCCGTACTGCTAGGTGAACAGGGGCTACACATCAAGAGGCTTGCCCATTTGCCTCGCCGCTTCCTGGGACTCGAACCCGGGTCCTCTCGATTGTGAGTCGAGCTTGCTAACCACCACACTCCGCGGTGTGTGTGTGTGTGTGTGTGTGTGTGAGAATTAAGGTTATTTCCATCCCTGGATCAAAACAAGCAAACGAGAGAAGCACATTTTCTAGACAAAGCTCTCGGACTGACATGTTTTTATTTATGATGTGTGGATCCAGGATACAGACAATCGAAGGACATTACTATAGCTATGGGTACGTATATTATATTATATTACATTTAGTAACACGAAAGCAGCTGCGCAACAATATGGAATTGACTAATGAAGTTTAAAGAGCATGTAAATAAAACTTGATCTTGAACAGAGTAAGTTTCGTAGATTTTCATTGTTCTTCCCCGGCCGGGTGGAGATATTTGGGTGTGTCTCCTTTCACGTGTAGCCCCTGTTCACCTAGCAATGAGTAGGTACGGGATGTAAATCGAGGAGTTGTGACCTTGTCCCGGTGTGTGGTGTGTGCCTGGTCTCAGGCCTATCCGAAGATCGGAAATAATGAGCTCTGAGCTCGTTCCGTAGGGTAATGTCTGGCTATCGCGTCAGAGACTGCAGCAGATCAAACAGTGAAACACACGCCCGCCCGGTAGCTCAGTGGTTAGAGCGCTGGCTTCACAAGCCAGAGGACCGGGGTTCGATTCCCCGGCCGGGTGGAGATATTTGGGTGTGCCTCCTTTCACGTGTAGCTGTTCACCTAGCAGTGAGTAGGTACGGGATGTAAATCGAGGAGTTGTGACCTTGTTGTCCCGGTGTGTGGTGTGTGCCTGGTCTCAGGCCTATCCGAAGATCGGAAATAATGAGCTCTGAGCTCGTTCCGTAGGGTAACGTCTGGTTGTCTCGTCAGAGACTGCAGCAGATCAAACAGTGAAACACACAATAATAATAGCTCAGTGGTTAGAGCGCTGGCTTCACAAGCGAGAGGACCGGGGTTCGATTCCCCGGCCGGGTGGAGATATTTGGGTGTGTCTCCTTTCACGTGTAGCCCCTGTTCACCTAGCAGTGAGTAGGTACGGGATGTAAATCGAGGAGTTGTGACCTTGTTGTCCCGGTGTGTGGTGTGTGCCTGGTTTCAGGCCTATCCGAAGATCGGAAATAATGAGCTCTGAGCTCGTTCTGTAGGGTAACGTCTGGCTGTCTTGTCAGAGACTGCAGCAGATCAAACAGTGAAACACACACACACACACACACACACACACACACAAGAAGGTTCCAGAATTTAAAGGGATGACATATGAGGAGAGACTAAAAGCTATAGATCTACCAACCTGGGAACATAGAAGAAAGAGAGGGGATCTGATACAAGTTTATAAATTGATTAACGGAATGGATCAAGTGGATAATGAGAAACTAATCCTGAGAGAAGAATATGACATTAGAAGCACAAGATCGCATAGTAAGAAACTGAGGAAGGGAAGATGTGTGAGATATGTTAAAAAAATATAGTTTCCCGCAAAGATATGTTGAGACTTGGAACAGTTTGAGTGAGGAAGTGGTGTCAGCAACGAGTGTGCATAGTTTTAAAGAAAAATTGGAAAGTGTAGATATGGAGACGTGGCCACACGAGCATAAAGCCCAGGCCCTGTAAAACTACAACTAGGTAAATGCACACACACACACACACACACACACACACACACACACACACACACACACACACACACACACACACACACACAGAAGAATTAAAAATGGTAAGAGATCTGTTCAAAATCTAAATGATGATGAAAAAAAGACCTACAAGAAGAAGTGGAAGAGATCCATAGACTGGGTCCGTATAAGGAGGGAGTGAGCAGACCGATTAAAGTAGTACTGAAGTCACAACAATCTGCGGAGGATATCCTATATAGAACATCAAAGTTAAGAGAGATAGAAGGTTGTAAAGAGGTGTTTGTGAGAAAGAATAGAAATGAGGAAGAGAGATATAAGGAGAAGATATAAGGAATTGTTGGAAGAGAGCAGAGTGGTATGGAAAAATGATGAGCGGTCTGAGGAGGAACAGAAAAGTTTTTTTATAGAGAGTTATAGGAGAGAGAGTCAGAAAGTGGTATGTGGAAAGAAGGAATTTGGAGAAACCCTGAGACACTGAAAGATGTTAAAGTTTGTGTTGAAAAAAATTGATCTGGAGAGGGAGCAGTGGGTGGACCGTAATGTATACTAATATAGATGGGATACTGTCAAGTAGATTGGAATTGCAAGACTATATGATGGTGGAGAAGCCTGATATAGTGTGTTTGACTGAGACAAAATTGCATGAAAAAACAGATAAATTTGGATAATAAATATAATATATGGAGAAAGGATAGGGAGAGTAAAGGTGGAGGAGGAGTTATGATTATGACGAAAAAAGAAATAAATGTGGATAAGGTTTGGTATGGGAAGAACAACGCAGAAGTGATAAGCATAAGGATAAAAAGTGATGGAAAAGAATTAATAATCATGGTGACCTATGTACCTCCTAAAACAAATTCTTGGACATTAAGGTAATACGACAATATGATCAAGGATACTTTACAGAGTTTGGAAAGTGTATTATCTGGAAAAAGAAAGGTGATACTAGTAGGAGATTTTAATTGTAAGGAGGTGGATTGGGAAAATCTAGTAAGTGGTGTTGGAGAGGAAGCATGGGGAGAGAGATTTCTTAATCTAATGATGGAAAATATGATAGAACAGAGGGTGAAGGAAAATACTAGATATAGAGGAGATGATGAACCGGCTAGACTGGATTTGGTGTTAACAAGAGAAGTGTACCTATGTGGAGATATACAATACAAATGTCCTTTGGGAAAGAGTGATCATGTGGTTATGGAAACGCAGATAGCAACAACACAGCGAAGGAAAGACGAGACATACAGGAGTGGTAGATTGAATTATAGAAAGATGGACACAGAATCCTGTCTACGGTCTGAGTGTAGGTTGGGCTTCCTCACTTGAGAAAAAATAGGAGGTATTTAAGATAGAAAATTGAAAGATGGTGTTTGAAAAATTATTTCAGAAAATTAGATTGGGAGATGTTACAAATCAGAGAAGTGCAAGAAAATATGAGATTTTTATGAAATATTATAAAGAAGGAGTTATGAAATTTGTACCAAAGTATAAACCGAGAGAGGAAGGAAGAAAGGATTGGTTTAATGCAACTTGTGTTAAGGCTAAGGAAAAGAGAGATGTGGCTTGGAAAAGATGGAAAAGAGCAGGAATATACTAAATAAGGAGAATTATAGAGTGGCGAGAAATGAGTATGTGAGGGTAAGGAGGGAGGAAGAAAGAAAATTTGAAAAAGATATTGTAGACAAGAGTAAGGAACATCCAAAATTGTTTTACAGGTTCATAAATGGTAAACTTAAAAGAGAGAGTCCATTGAAAGATTAAAAGGAGAGCAAGGGATAGTAGATGACCCTAAGAATATAGCGGAATTGCTAAATAATAGGTTTCAGCAAGTATTTACTGAAGAAACAATGTTTGTAAAGCCTCAGAATGTACAAGGAAATGTGCACATGGATGACATTAAGATACCTAAAAGGAGTTATATAAAATGTTGGAGGAACTTAAAGATGATAAAGCGATGGGACCAGATGAAGTTTCAGGAAAATTATTGAAGGAGTGTAGAGAAGAATTGATTGATCCATTATATGATATTATAAGGTGTTCATTAGAAACAGGGAAGTACCAGTAGAGTGGAAAAGAGCTGAAGTGGTGCCCATTTATAAGGGAGGCAGTAAGGAAGAGCCTCTTAACTATAGACCTGTGTCTCTAACAAGTGTGGTCGGTAAGATTTGTGAGAGGGTGATAAAGAAATATTGGATACGGTTCCTGGAGGATCATAAGTTATTATCGGATCATCAATTTGGCTTTAGGAAAGGGAGGTCATGTGTAACAAATCTACTGAGCTTTTATTCAAGAGTGGTTGACAAAATACAATAGAGAGAGGGATGGATGGACTGTGTATATTTGGATTTAAAAAAAGCTTTTGACAAGGTACCTCACATGAGACTGCTATGGAAATTAGAGATTTATGGAGGACTGAAGGGAAAAGTGTTAAAGTGGATGGAAAACTACTTGAGATGGAGGAGATGAGAACGGTAATAAGGGATGCAAAGTCGGACTGGTTGGTGGTGGAGAGTGGAGTCCCACAAGGCACCAATACTTTCCTTGTCTATATTAATGACATGCCAGAGGAGTAAACAGTTATATTAATTTGTTTGCAGATGATGCGAAGTTGTGTAGGTGTGTGAAGAGTGAAGAAGATTGTGAAATTTTACAGGCAGATCTGGATAAGATTTGGGAGTGGAGCAAGAGGTGGCAAATGGAATTTAATCTGAGCAAAAGTCATGTGATGGAGATGGGGAAGAGTGGAAGACGGCCAAGAGGGTCATATAAGATGGGTGAAGAAGTAGTGTTGAAAAAGGTGGAAAAGGAAAAGGATTTGGGAGTGATAATACAAGACCATGGGCAGTTTGAGGCTCATATTGATAAGATGTTTGGAGAAATGTATAATTTGATAAAAAAATATTGGATTAGCCTTCCATTATATGGATAAAGATATGATGAAGAAATTAATTAGTACGGTAATTAGACCAAGATTGGAATATGCTGGAGTGGTTTGGTCCCCTTATAAAAAGAAGCATATAAGGAAGTTGGAGAGATTGCAGAGAATGGCAACAAAATGGTTCTGGAATTGGCAGAAATGACCTATGAGGAGAGATTAAAAGAAATGAATTTGCTTACCTTGGAACAAAGAAGAGAAAGAGGAGATTTAATACAGGTTTATAAACTGTTGAACGGACTGGATGAAGTGGATAATGAGCAAATGATGTTGAGAGAGGAAAACTTAAATAGAACTACAAGATCGCATAGTAAAAAGATAGCCAAGGAATATGCTTGAAGGATGTGAAGAAATATAGTTTCCCACAAAGATATGTGGAGGTGTGGAATGGTTTGAGTGAGGAGGTGGTGTCAGCGAGGAGTGTGCATAGTTTTAAAGGAAAGTTGGATGTGTGTAGATATGGAGACGGGGCCACACGAGTATGATACCCAGGCCCTGTAAAATTACAACTAGGTGAATACAACTAGGTGAATACACACACACACACACACACACACACACACACACACACACACACACACACACACACACACACACACACACACACACACACACACACACACACACACACACACACACACACACACACACACACACACACACCAGTAGTTATCATCACTATTATAGATATATCTCCACTATCTAGAAAGGAAAGACAAAAAAACATTACTGAGATATGCAGGCCTTACTCGTCCGTCGTTTATTAGATCACTATTCAGTGTTGTACATCTAGTGGTTTTGTCGAGTGACAAAGCGCCTTCCTTCGACGCCAGCTTGGAGTTAGTTCAGACACGACTCCAACCTGTAGCCATCCTGTTTGCATCATTGACATGAAATGCATTTTATAGGGATGGCATCCACCTCATGGAGGGTGAGAGCAATTGCAGGAATAGTTCAAACCATGGATTGCCCCAGCGGAGACATTTGCCTCAACCCAGAGGACTGGAAAGCCATTCAGTCCGCTCCGCTAGACACCACAGATATGGAGGACTACAATATAGGCTCACGGGCTATGGTTGCCTGCACATCCAGCGACGTCTCTTCTGCAGGCAGCAAAGAACAACAGATGTAACGTAGAAGCAAAAAATGACAAGGAAAAGCAAAGCGTAAATAAGTATGTCACCCGAGAAATAGTGCACGTAGATGCAGTATAAGACAAGGACAGTCAAGCAAAGTAAACTCCTCAGAATGTGTAGAGCCAGAGGTTAATAGAAAGATGAAGGCACCTATACAGCAGTGGTGCATGAGGGCTTGGTGCTCCACGAGGACCTTTTAGGGAGGAGCAGAAGAGGGAATAAAGGGATGCAAAGATGAAAAGGAAGAAGGAACAGAGGCATACCACAAAGGAGAGGGGAAGACGGCAGCTGCTGTGGCGCACGTGCCCGGCGAAGACCACGAGACCGCCACGGAGGGCTGGATGGTTGTCCTCCGCAGGAAGAAGAAAAGACCCAGGAAGGCGCAGGCGCTGTCCAATTTGTCTGAGAGGAAGCCTACCTCTAAGGAGCAGGCTGCTCGTCCCCCACAGGCCAGGGCAGTGCCTTGCAGCAAGAGGAAGGGCTGGTCCTCGACGCAGCACGTGCCCGCAGCATGTTCTGCTCTTGGCAGGAGGAAGTGGCGGAGAAACAGTGCCTATGGGACCTCTCATGCGTGCTGCATTGTCGGGCCGTGCTGCACCACCCCTAGGGAGGTCAATCAGCAGTTTGTTGGGGTGCGAGTGACAGTTCCACCACCCAAGGACGCCATCACCGTCACCGTGGCGCAACTCAGCGGCAGGTCGCCTCACCTATGGGGCACTTCAAGGCCTTGCTGCAAGAGGTGCGTCACGTGATTGGCCACCGCAGCGCCAGCGCCTGGGAGCTGCGGCAGCAGTTTTCAGCTGTGTTTGTGATGGTCCCTCCACCAGCAAACCTGGAGTCCCGCAGTGTCCTGCTGAGGGGTTACTGCAGCCAGGTGCCAGGCGCCTAGGCTTTCTTCCACGTCCACCTACAGGCCGCCCGCAACCACACCAACTGCCAGCCACACGCCCATGCCCACCTCTGTGTCGCATACCACCCTCCACGTGCCCCAAACAGCACAACTACTTACTGAGCACATCATAAGCAGGGCTGATACTCTCAGGATGAAGTATCCTGCTGCTAAGCAGGTTATATGTGGGGATTTTAACAGACTAGATGTGAGTGAAATACCACACCAGCTACATCTAACACAAGTCGTTGGATTCCCCACTCACCATCAAGCAAAACTTGACCTTATCATGATTGACTTAAGTCATCACTAATCTTCCCCCTAGTTGCTAACTCCCATGGGATGCAGCATACACCTCTTCATCCCGAGGTCGCCCTCACCCACCACCTCGCCCATCCCCCACTCTAAGTTCATCAAGACTTACTGACCCATGCCCGACTCTGCCCTCAGGGAGTTTGGACAATGGGTAACACAACACCCTTGGGACAAAGTGTTGGAAGTGGAAGACGTACACAGCAAGTGGCACAATTTTGTTACCACCACAACGAAAGCTTTCCACTGCTACTTCCCAGTAAAGAGTGTACTCATCTGATGCCCTGTGGATGACACCCTGCATTAAAAGGCTCATTAAGGAGAGGAACTGGACCTCTCATACTTGCCCAATCCAGTACAGGAAACTAAGGAACAAAGTGATACAGGAGATAAAGATAGCAAAAGCAAATCATTACCCAAACAAAATTCACCAACTCAAACTCACCAACAACCGACAGTGGTATGACGAGAAGGGCCGGATTGTTAAACAAACCCCTTCCTATCCTTCGAGAGGTCCCTATGAGAGATACTCTCGGCTCCATGGAGACCCATGGTAACGTTAAACCGTTCTTGCCTTCCTCCTTTGTGTGGTTCGCTCGCGGTAAGGTTGGTATGCCGGAAGGGGTTCCTGTGCGCTTGGCGACCTTCACGCAGCCACTTTGTTTACCTGGGAAGAGCAAGTCTCCAGAAATTTTATCACCATTCACCATCATATTTTATATCAGGTAAGCCTATTTTTGTACTTTGTAGTTATTTTTTTTATTAGTTTTATTAGGTAGCAAACCTATATATGTCATAAAAAGACTACCTTACCGGCCAGTTTCCCTAAATAAGAGCATGGCAAAATAGATGCCTGCACATTGCCTTATTAAGCAGATTTTAACTCAATTATATGATGAAACGAGTATATTTCTTAAGATTTTTGTTATTCGTTAGCAGTTTTATATCAAAAGTAACCGACATGAAGAATATAAAGAACGGTCTGCATTCCTTTTGCTTTATATCACAGTGCCATAATACCTGTGTGGGGAATATCTTACCATGCCTATTTAGGCTATCTTCGCATATGGGATGACTGGGAGTTTTGGGAGAAGGATGAGGAATTTGAGGCAGCCCAAGAAATTGTTACTCGTAGACGTTGCAGGATTGTTAAAGGTAATCATGTCTTTACTCATAATTCTAGTTCATACTTTGTAGTGTACTTATGTATATACTTTTATAATCCTCTGTGTCTGATATTGTCAGTAAGATCCTACATCATTATTTACAGTATGCTGAAAACCTCTTGTACTTGGGGAAGAAATATATATGGCTAACATTGTGTTTGTTTCTTCCCTTTTTGCATTGGGGAATGTCACATGATATCCCCAAATTAAGCCTTTGTTTTTTATTTATTTTTATTTATTTATTTATTATTATTTTTTTTTTTGCAGATAGGATGAATCCCTTCACTTCAATGAGTGACGAGGAATTCATTGACCGCTTTAGGCTCCGAAAGGATTCCACTCATGATCTCATTGAAGAAATCAAGGATGATCTTGTAGCAACAACAGATTCCAGAGGTATGTGTCTCAATATTTGCACTAAAATTCACTTTGCTTATAATTTGAAAAATGTGTAAGAAATTACATTGAATTTAGCCCTCAAGTACACTACCTTTCTGAATATCGTCACAAAATCCATGACAAACTGCCTCATACGACCGTGCTTTAACATCAGTGGATTGCCAAAATTATTATATATATGTATATACCTTGTCCTTGACAGGCTGCCCCGTCCCACCATACCTGCAGTTTCTCATTGCAATGCGGTGCATGGCTACCGGCGATCACCAAAGAACTGTAGCTGATTGCCATGATGTGTAGTCAGTGAATGCCTGAAGACTGTTTCAAGAGCAGTTGCCAGTAGGAGTAGGAATTACATCTGTCCTCCCTCTGGCAATGATCTGCATCAGTGTATACAGGCATTCTATGATATTTGGGGTATGCCAGGTGTTGTAGGGGCCATTGATTGTACGCACATTGCCATTTTAAAACCATCAGTACAAAATTCTGAATTATTTCGTTGCCGAAAAGGTTTCTTTTCCATCAATGTTCAAGGTGTGTGTGGGCCAGACTTGCTCTTCCATAATGTTGTTGCTCGATGGCCTGGAAGTGTGAATGATAGCAGAATTTTTGAAAATAGTCGGCAGTATGCAGATTTAGAATACAATCTAAATCCTAGATACCATCTACTTGGAGATGCTGTTTATGCCTCAGTATCAGCTCCAAGGGATGCCCATGAGAGAGCATATAACATCAGTCATTCCCAGACAAAAAAAGTCATTGAAAGAGCATTCGGTGTTTTGAAAAGGTTTGGTTATCTTGGAATGAAAATGAGGACAGATTTAGACACCACTAAAGCCATCATTGTTGCATGTTTTGTGATGCATAATATTGGAGTAAAAAGTAAATTGGTTTTACCTGATGATCTAGAAGATGACAACCAAATTAATGTTCCTAACAGAATGGCTGAACATGTCCAAGAAAATGAACAGGCAACACACAAAAGGCAGCAGATAATCAGAGATCATTTTTAAGCTTGTTGCCTCAGTGCTGTAGAGCATCATTGGTTAACTTTTCTTACCACAGCATTCCCTGTAGACAGGTGTAGGATTTCCCACACCCTTGATAATGTGTAACATAGTTGTTCCTTTATGGTAGGAAAGAAATAAAGCATTGATTCTTTGCATTTTATTATTAAATGACATCCTGATAAAACAAAAAAGTTAAAAAAAATCTGCAAGAGAGGAAACAAAAACAAAAAAACATGCAGTGTTACATTATTTATTGCACTATCAATTTTTTTCTCATTTTCAAGTTTTTTCAAGGCTATCTGCAAGAGTACCTCAGCTTTCTCCTTCCTTATCTCCATATCCTGTATTTGCAAATCTAATAAATATTCCATTTTCCTCATCATTCTTTTTTGGGTTTCAACCCTTTCTTTTGTTACATTACTCGCCTCTGTGGCATCTAAATATAAGTCAGTCTCATTAAATTTTTTTTTGGACTTTCCTCTTGGTGTTTAAGTGGTGGGTCCTGGTGTCTTCAACACCACTGTCTCCTCTACCATGGCCACCTGTGGTGTGACTATGGCCTCCTGTGGTGTGTCCAAGGCCACCATCTCACAGACCATGTTTTTTTTTATTTATTTTTTTTTTACAGTAAGGCCTATAGCGCCTGTAGGCACACTTGAAGAGTGTATGGGAAGCGCTGTTCAGCTTTCGCCCATTAGTGGCGCAGGCAATTTTATTTATAGTGGTACCCATATTAGGGCCCATATCACCACCCAAGCTCATCTTGAGTGTAACCACCTAGAACCTGGGTATCATGGTGACATGTAGGTAACTTTAAACCACTCGACAAATGGCAAAGTGTTTTAAGGCTGTATGTGGTGGGATTCGAACCTACGCGTGGACGTCTGCCCGATCCCATGCTCACCACCTTATCCACTATGCCACCACCTCCCTGGAGTCTGGAGTCTCCTGTCATTGGATAAGTAGTTAGTTGAGTGGAAAAATAAACACATGTACATTTTGCTTGGTCTGCAAATGTATCAGTTAAGTATGCAAATACATGAATTAAAACAATAATTTGACATTTTTATTATAATCATTATTATTGTTACTACTATATTTTTTATTATTATTGTGAGTAGTAGTAGTAGTAGTAGTAGTAGTAGTATAACATTCCAAAGTTTATTATTATTACCATTGATTCTTATTCTTATCAATATCAGTACTTTAAATCATTCCAAAGGATACAATATTATCTTACTAGCTTATTCCTATAAAAGCATTTTCTTACCAATCCCAAAAAGAAACTTGGTAATTTGGATGAGCCGACCATGTCGGTGTGACTTGGCTGAGAATAAATACATTTTAGTGTGTATTCAGGTACTGTTAAGTGCAGCTGAACAGTAAACTATTTCATTTTACTGTTTTCACTGTACAGTATAACTTAATTGTAAACATAATAACTTTTTTGCTATTTCACTGTACTTAAATAAAGGTGTGGATTCAAAATCCAATAATGTACATAATGATATTACACATGCAATGTAATGTCATTATTTGTTAAATATGCTTTCAGTGAATTAAAATCAGTACAAAACTGAAAGGGAAATCTATTACTTTGGTATCTTACCAGTAGATGGCATGGCATCTAGATCATAGGGGTTTCCTATATCTTCTATATCAGAGCCAAGTCTATATCTGACTCGTTGGAGACAGCTGCAGGAGGGGGCCCACCACCAGTTCGCTTAACTTCTCTTTTCATGAGAACATCTTCATGTTTTGCCCTAAAATGAAATTATGGTTGCATTAAATATATTAATAAGCTATTACAAACATAATTTGCAATAATTTTGTGTGGATTAATACTGTATGTTTTCCTCAAATTATATTTTCATACAGTCTCTTGTCAAAACTTCTAATACTTACTTCACTTTCAAACGCTCCCAAACTTTCTTAAGCTGATGCTTGAAGCGTACACAACCAAGGTTGTGTGAGTTGAATATCCTGGTAATTCTAGCCCAGGCCTCCCTTTTCTGTAAGATGGTCTTCCCATCCGTTTTTTTGTTTTCTAAAGTTTTCTCATCCCTGATGAGCTGTATAATAGCTTTCTTTCAGGGATTGAGATGGGGTTTGCTCTCGTAAATTGATTTCTTTACATTTTTAGAGGAAAATTTGAAAAAATATGGAATAATTAACATTAAAAATACCGGTTAACACTTATATTAGAGGGTTGGACAGGAGGGATGAGAGGATGAAGAAAGCCTTATGCAGTGAAGCTGCAGGAGGAGGGGAGGCTACCTCACTGTGCATTAGCTTTTTCATTAATATTTTATTTTATTATTTTTTTTTTTCAAAGGAGGAGGCATAACTAGCCAAGGGCAACAAAATAAGTTAGGTTTAATGAGTTACAAATAATTATTTTAATAACATACTCGTAAATTACCAAGCTCATGTGGAGGGGAGATTATGTTTTTGTGGTTAAGTAAGGTTAGCATAGTTAGGTTTAATGAGCTCCAGAAAATACATGCAATCATATACATTAAAAAGTAATTTCCACAGTATTTCACCCTTGTTTTCAGAACTGTGTAAATTTAACGAGCCAGAAGATAAATAAAATTATTTATTTAAATTATTTTCTTATGGAACCAGTCCTCCCCATCAATTCACTGGATATTTTCCCTACTAAGTTAAAATTTGTCATTATACTCCTTACAAGTGGCAACAAACTCAGAATAAGAGGTGATCTTGGTACTAAAGAGGCCTAAATAGGCATGGTAAGATATTCCCCACACAGGTATTATGGCACTGATATAAAGCAAAAGGAATGCAGACCGTTCTTTATATTCCTCATGTCGGTTACTTCTGATATAAAACTGCTAACGAATAACAAAAATCTTAAGAAATATACTCGTTTCATCATATAATCGAGTTTAAATCTGTTTGGTAAGGCAATGTGCAGGCTTCTATTTTGCCATGCTCTTATTTAGGGAAACTGGCCGGTAAGGCAGTCTTTTTATGACATATATAGGTTTGCTATATATGCTTGACCACACTGTTGTCATCAACAAAGCCATCAGTCTCGGTCTTCCCTCTCACTTGACAGCATGGTTGGCTGACTTCCTCACAGGACGTCGACAAGCTGTGCGTTTTCAGAAATACACATCCTCGTACCAACAGTTAATGTGTGGAGTCCTTCAGGGCACCAAGATGGGTCCACTCTTTTTCCTGATACTGATTAGTGATGCTCTGACAAACACCCCTCATTGCTGGAAGTATGTGGATGACTGCACTGTGGGTGTGCCAATCGACAACAAAATCCAGACTACTCAGCACTTCAAACAACGCTGGACAAACTACAAGAATGGTCAGTGGAGAGCAAGATGACAATCAACCACACTAAAACTGTGGTAATGCATGTCTGCACCTCCTCGGCGGCAGTTCCCCCCTCCCTCCCCAACTCTCCCTTGGCTTTCATCCCCCCAAATGGTTCAGTCAGCCAAGCTGCTCGGGGTCACCAGGGACGACCAGCTGACATGAGAGCTGCAGTCAGCTACACGTTACCGCCACAGTGAGGTTGGCCGCCTACAGACTCTACATGCTGCGCAGACTTACGTCACTGGGGACACCAGCTGATGAGTTAAAGGGAATATAGAACACCTTTATTTTGCCTAGACTCATGTATGCCTCACCAGTATAGTCTTCCTCCCTCACCTCCACTCAATGGCAACAACTGGAGGCTGTGCAAAATAAGGCATGCAGGATCATCCTTGGCCCTGCCTGCACCAATTACGAACACGTCCTAACCACCCTGAGCCTCTCCACTCTCCAGGATGTCTGCCAGACACAGAAAGGCCTTCATCAGGTTGGGAAAAGGCCTGCTACGTCATTCACAGCTTCGACATCTTCCTCTTTACGTCCCCCCCGACCAGCCCATGCCACTCGTCACAACAATGTGGTTATACCCATATGGGCCCCTTGAACTGACCGTTACCAACACAGTGTGATCCTCACCATGGTGCGAGCCATAAACTACTAAGTTTATGTACTAATCTTAAGCCTCCCCCAATAAGTATAAGTAGAAAATAAGTATATTTTCAGTATGTATGTACTGCAATTCCTAATACACCGTATATTATTATTATTATTATTATTATTATTATTATTATTATTATCATTATTATTATTATTATTATTATTATTATTATTATTATTATTATTATTATTATTATTATTATTATTATTATTATGCCGGCTCGCCAGTGAGCGCCTTCATCCCACTCCCCTAGCCTCATCCCGTCCACAGTAATGAATGAACTATACATAGTACATGACCCGTGACCTCTGATCTCGCCTTGCCGATGTAATACATTTTATATAAACTAGAAAATATAAGTTCAGTTAAGAATAGATAAATAGAATGAATAAAAATGGAAATGAATTAAAATGTATAATAAAATGAAAGTAGTATATAATATGAAAAAAAAACAAAAACATAACAGATTAAATGAAATATAGAATAGAATAAAATAAATAAAGTTTAAAATGAGATAAATAAAAAAAAAAATAATACGGCTCGGTATGATGAAATTAAACAAATCGATAAACAAATAATGTAATAATTAAATGGTGAACAGAAGCAAGAGCTCTGACCTCGTCCAGCTAGTGTAGCAATTAATAATAGTAATAATAATAATAATGATGATGGAACTAATGATAACTAATAATAATAATAATAATAATAATAATAATTATAGAAATAACAATGATAATAATGATAATAATAATAATAATAATAATAATAGATAGAATAGAACAGAGAACTTATTTATTAACTTTTACAACTCATTATCTTCCACAGGAGAGAAAAACTGATCTCCGGTGACAGTAAGACAAGTATCACTATAACTGTGTGTTGCTTGTGTCAACTTCCTCCATGTATTGTCACTTCAAAAAGTAATTACGTGTGTTATGTTTATTATTTATTAGTTATCATACTCAATACTCGTTAGTAAATACTGTGTCAGTCAAAGGGAACCAGTTGATCGTGGGCCACGGTCAGTGATCGAGATTCTTTTTGCCATCGCTTCAAAGTAATCACGTAAAGTATGTTTATTACATATTACTCATTATAGTCACTACTCAATAATAGCGTCAGTTAAAGGGAACCAATTGACCACCACGTGATTCATTTTTACCCAGGTGGTGCCTGCCAAATGTAATCAATCCTATTTGAGCTGACAGTTTCGGATGTCCAACACACACACACACACACACACACACACACACACACACACACACGTAGTTGCCTCAATGGTGGTGTCCCAGAATTCTCGTTTTACTGTTTCCTAAATAATATTACAGGAAAGGTGTATTTCTGTTTTCCCTCCTGCCTACGATTTGAATGAGCTAACTGATTTTTCATTACAAAATCTGATTTTGTCACGAACGTCATTTCGTTCCCCCGCAGTCACGATTCCTTCCAAAGATATTTTCAACGGAGAGAGAACGCTAGTGTGTGTGTGTGTGTGTGTGTGTGTGTGTGTGTGTGTGTTGTGTGACCACCAGCTTAACTAATCTAACCTCACCTAGCCTAATCTAACTTGAGGCTATGTCCTGTCTGTATTTGCGTGTTATTTACCGTTGGCGTTTATAGACACGTACATACTACATATATATTTCACTAACGTCTGGTGGTCATCGGTTACAGTATACCTCACCAGTTTCGCTGCAGATGTCCGTCTATCGCTGCTGTCTGTTTAGCCGTGCCTCGTAGCCAGCGTCCGGATGGGAACCTATGCATCATAGTCCGCTAGGTAATGGATGAGAGGATCCTCTATGTGCCTGCATAATTCTCCATCGTACTCCCTCTGAACAACTTGACTGTGGGAAGCTAAGCGTATCATTTCTTGTGAAGGAGTTTGGTATTTGACAGTGGTTCATCGTCCGTTGCTGGTTCACCGTCCGTTGCCAGCGCCAGCCACATCAACGTGGCAGAATACGCCTCAGCATCTCTGCAAATCTCTTGTTTTCTCTAGTCGTAGGCCTTGTCAATCTTTTGATGTGTTGAATTCTTACTGGAGGAGCATTAATTGTTGGTCGTTCTTGTTTCAGCGCTCTCTTAGCCTCATTGTCAGACGTCTTTCAGTAACATGTCTTCATTTTACGCATTCAAGTGCAGGGCTGATTTGATGACCTGTGTTTGTGTCCACTGTCCCTTTGGTGTAGTGGACCCATGCATATACTGTACTATCTGTCTGAAAGAAAAATACCATTACGCGTAGAGTAAAGCATCTTGCATGGTAGCTCTGTGGTGTGGATGCTGGCTTTTGCCTCACTTCGCCACTCTTTGATGTCCTGTGTTGGATGGTCGAGTGTCTGGGCTGGGATGCGTTGTGTAACGAATCATGAGAAGCCACTTTTTGAAATAAGTGGTAATGAGTTCCCTCGTTGTCCCGGTAGACTGTTTCCCTTGGTCCTTGACTCTTAATATTTTTACCGGTAAACATTTAAATTCTCTGGTCCCCGAGTGTCAGTGGACTAGGCCCTCGAGGTATCACCCTTTAGTGGTGATAGTGATCTGAAGGATGGAGTTTGCACTTCCCCTAATATTCTCATCGTGGAAGACACTTTGAGTCAGTTATTGAGTCTTGTCTTGCCCCGCATATGATAATTAATGTCTATGCATCTGTGTCACACTGTGCTACTCATTCGATCTTCAAGCTTTTTGGAATAGTTCTTCTTATCCGCATCTCAAATATTACGATGATTATCTCTCTAATCTGTGTCATGTGACATTTACATCTGACGTTGCTGACAAAGCCGCAAATCAGACAATAAATTTTCTACGTCTTGGTGACAACTTAATTGCTGAGATCATTCACTCAAACAATGTAGTTGACATTGAGAATGATTATTGTCCATATGGTTTTGATGATGCAGAAGAAAGACTCCCAAAGTTCACCACCCACCTGTATACAATTTACTGATTTGTAACATGTTATAGGGAAGGTAGAGGCAAATTTATTCATGCTGCTAAATATCTAGATAAACAGATCAGATTGTTCCCAACAAATAACAGCAAGAAATATGTTAAAGGTGTCTTGATCCGAGAAAAAGATTTAACATACGTAGGTAGAATCTTTGATTCCATCATGGCACACCGAACCTTCATTTGCTGCGAAGGAAGTGTTTAGAAGCAAGATCTATATGAATTCTCACGAGATGACCTTCTTAAGTGTTGTGTTGCGATCTCATAATGTTCAAAGAGTGACCAGTATTAGAGTAAATATTTAGCGCCTCACCACCGCCACATAAGCTCACCAGGTGTGCTGCCTCAGCTAATCAGCTCCACTTACACCAGAGCGACGGCCAACCTCGCAGCAGTAACACCAGCAGCCTCCCAAGCGTCATTCTAAAGTTTCTCAGCTCACCTTGCCTCACCTTACCACGGTCAGCACGGTTAGTCCTTTCCGATCACGCCGGGGTGACTGTCCCCTTTATCTTCTATTACATTTTTGTGGTTTTATTTAGTGCAGCTTTGTTTGTAATTGTTCTCTCTTCCCCCCATCTCTCTCTCTCTCTCTCTCTCTCTCTCTCTCTCTCTCTCTCTCTCTCTCTCTCTCTCTCTCTCTCTCCTGCTATTCAATATTCACTAGAAATGAAAGTTAGATGTAAAAAAAAAAGTATCCTAGTCAACCCTCATAGGAAAAGCTGACCATATGTTAAACTGGGATTTCATTGTTGCATATGACAACCTGGAAGAGGAAGACTAAATAAATAGATCAACTAAAAAAGAAAATATATAAGAATTATAAAACAATAATTAGTCTCTAAAAATCTTTTAATTATTTGGGATAGATTAAAAGGAATATATAATGAAAGGTTAAACATTCCATATTCTAAATCTAAAGACAGCTCTCTTCCTTCTTACACTGCACTACACTACATACAGACAGATCTTGCATACCTACAACTGTTGCTCAACATGATATCTGCACTGTATAGGCCGTATAGAACAGTCCTGGAGTCCGGACTAGGGTAGAGCAAAAATATTTCCAGATCAGACTGTTCACTTGGCCTCAACTTTTTCTTCATTACCTTCTACCTAGAACATTCGCAGCCTAAGGAGTATTGATTCTCTTCAATATTTAACCTAATCTTCCCTTCTTTGCACATATGCTTACACATATCTCTGAGGCAGCTGATGGCTTGCTCTTGCTTTTTTTCCTTTTTTCACTCCAGAGTTTAATGTTTCAACAGTGCACACTGACCTAACTCTTTCATGTCCACGCTCTTCAATGATCAAATTTGTTTATTATCATAATCGTTATTTATTTATTATTATTTTAGAATATAGCTTCGATTTCAGATTCACTGTCAGTCTAAGGTCATATGTGTTATCTGTATATATCTCACCTATCTTCTGTAACTATGAAAAGTTGTTTTTCTTTAATACTTAACATCCGAAGTGAAACACATTCTGGTTAGCTTATATTTCTCTTTTGAAGAGACCTTCGTGTAATAATATTTGAGTAGTTAGGTAGTCGTTAGCGACTAATGTCAATTGACGTCAATTGGCGTCACTGTGACGTACTATCGGTGATTACCTCCAGCCGTTCACTGTGTTAGCTGACAGTATCAGACTGTGTCACACCATGAACACAAGTCTAGAAACTTTGTCATTTTGACCGTTCTAACATGTAAGTGTTGTGTATATAGTGTTGGTTTGGGTTATGTGTTTACTTGGTTTACATGTTAGTGAATATTCATGTATACTATGTGGTTTATACTATTAGAACGTATGTTATGTTTTGTCGGTTATTTCTTATGTATTCGGATGTATGTGTAATGATATTTGAATCTTTGTTACAGGTATGGAATATAGATCAGTTACTTGTTGAATAAAACTTGGAAGCTGTTGCCAAGTTTTACTGCCTCATCACACTCCGTTATCAGGCTTTGTCTTGGACTCTTGGAAACATGTTCGACATTCTGTTCATTCTACATATTCTTTTACTTCATCTTCTCTCTCCCTTGAGCTCCTTCGATCAGAACCCTACCTCTCGCTCCTCCTGCTCAGATACTCCATTGATTTTTTTTATATATGAGGGGAAACTGGCCAAGAGCAGCAAAAAAAAAAAAAAAAAAGGCCCACTATAGAGTTAACCAAAAGACAGGGACAAGTGTTTTGAGACCTCCCTCTTAAAAAAGTCAAGTCGTAACAGTGATTGATTACTGTTTCTGTGTCAGAGACCAATTATTTGACTAGGTCCATCTTGGAGGTGTACTACATTCCACACTCTTTCTCGTCTTCTAAACCATCTATGCCTTGATTTAACATAGCCTATTCTCGTGCTATACATGAAAGAGATATAAAAGAGATATAAACACAAATGGTACGTGAGCTCTCCATCTCCTAAAACTCATGCGCTTTACATTTCTACCCAAAATCATCCCAGTAGACCAAAAGATTTATCAATAGAAAATTACGAAATCTTTCTAGATCGGCAATATGGGTTTTGTCATCACCATTGTACTGGTGATCTGGCCTTCCTTTCTGAGTCTTGATCATTTAGTTTTTGGAATTTGGTGAAATTATTGCAGTCAGTAAAAACACGAGTGTAACATTCGATTGCAAAGTTTAGTTAACCTTTTCTTTTGTTATACTGTTATTTTTCTGCTGGTCCGTTTTGACATATAGTGAACTTGAATTACTCTGATGGGAACCTTATTCCATACATGGATGGATAAGATCCCTATACTGTACAGTGTTAGCTGAGGTGGGAGGAAGGGTGAAAAGAAAACTGGCGGAGATGACTCAGAACACCTAAAATCTTCATGAAAGCTGTTTCAACTAAAAATGAGATGTGAAGTTTCCAATTTAGATTATAAGTAAAAGACAAACCGAAGATGTTTAGTGTAGAAGAGGGCAACATTTGAGTGTCATTCAAAAAGAGGGAATAGTTGTCTAGGAGGATGTGTTGAATTGACAAATGAAGAGATAGAATTTTTAGAAACCAAACAATACTAAGTTTGCTCTGCCACAATCGAAAATTTTAGAAAGATCAGAAGTCTTGCTGGCATCCTGTAGCGTCCCTACGTGATCTGGATACTTCCTGAAAGGTTTGTCATTTATAAAAAGACATGGAAAAGCATAGGTTGCATGGTATTATCGACACAGGAGCAGATAGATGAGGAATTTTGGTTTAGAAGAGAGCGGGTGGTGGAGTGTGATCGCCAGCGATACTCCTATGAAAGATCTTAGCGTTCATGGCAGACCGATCTATGTTCGGTAAGGGTGAGACGTTTCACACACCACACATTCCGTCCTTCTCAGGAAGGACAGTTGTGATCCGAGCTGTTGCACGACGTTGCACAAAATCTCTAGCTACTGCATGGTTATAAACAGTCAAAGGCTTTTTCTACCTTTAATTAACAAAAATAATATCTATACATAAGATGTTGGATACGGCGCCGGTAAATGACAATCACAATTCCTTCTGTCGCATTCTCCACTGCGATTTATTACAATTCCTATACAACCATACATAAGAATCGCTCCGATATTGTACATGAATGCAACAATGCAACTCCTCACTGAACATAGTCGTCTCATGTGCAATAATTTCAACTTTCTCTTTTCAACTATTTATTATCGCATCAGAACAAATTTTACCTCAAGGTCGTCCACTATACTCTCATAACATTATTATGACAGCCGAACACTGTGCTTATTTATCAGTAAATCTCATATGCAGTAATTACAACTTTCCCCCTTTCAATCAGTTACCCATATACAAGAATTACCTTTACTTGGTACATGAATACACGCAACCATGCAACGTAACACACCACTAAATGTATTATCTTTCTCCGTTCACGAAAATGACAAAGTAACGCACTATCGAATATAATGATAAATCTTGATATTTCCAAGCAAGTAACTTTACTCAACGAATCTCTTTCTCTTGGCAACCATACATAAGAACTACTGTAACTTCGCACACAAATACACACAAGTAAATATGTTATGTAACTTATTCGTCAGAGCAACACCACATGCACATACATACAGAGATGTACACCAGATTCTTTACTTATAACATGGGAATGTAAGTGTATAACGGCGTCATATTGATCCGGGTACATACACATAAACACATACACTAAAAATAATACCTAAACATTCTATTATGATTATTCCTCCTTTCTAAATTATTTCAAGGACTGCATTGCAACTTATAGTTCCACTTACTGTTTACATGAAATACAAAATGCTCATGCCTTCTTGGCTAGGGCAGCTTCGCTCAGAGCCTCGGATGTCCTCTCTGCTTTCTCTTTCGTCTCCCTCAGTCCCATACCTCTCCAGCCTTCCTTCAGAGAATTCAGCGGGGATGGAAGGGAGTCAGACTTTACCTACAGTAACACGCCCATTTTATCATTGACCATTCGTGGGAACACAACACTCCCCAAAGTCATTAAGAAGTCATTAAGGCTTGTTTTGGTTTTGAACATATGTTTGTTTCATCTCCTAGATTTAAAGCTAATCCCCAGCTGCCTACTCTCTATTAATCGTCCTGACCCACTGCCCATATTTATGGCTGGTTTATAACTAGTCAAACATCAAGTACAACTTCATTTCTTGTTTCTTCATAGAATATTTTTTGGCATGAAAGTGGCCAGTGCGTGAGGGTGAGATTTACTCACGAATATATATATACCGATTTATTTATATGTTTTTTACATCTACTGGTGTCTGTTAGTAGGCATGGAAATTATCAAGGTTTTCTTCCCGACAGATTGGTTCTTGCGAAGAATTTAAAGTGTTGGTGTAGCAACAAACTGTACGAAGCAAAGGAAGAACATGAAGATAAAGGAAGCATTGCACAAATCATCGCAAGAGTTGAAGACAGACACTGCCGAGATAAAGACCGTCCCACACCAAGGCTGGGCTGCCCTTGTTATCTTCATGGCGCTCTACACCTATGCAAGTACACACACACACACACACACACACACACACACACACACACACACACAGATAGATTAGATACACACACAGATAGATTAGATACACACACACACACACACACACGCTCGGTAGCTCAGTGGTTAGAGCGCTGGCTTCACAAACCAGAGGACCGGGGTTCGATTCCCCGGTGGGTGGAGATATTTGGGTGTATCTCCTTTCACGTGTAGCCCCTGTTCACCTAGCAGTGAGTAGGTACGGGATGTAAATCGAGGAGTTGTGACCTTGTTGTCCCGGTGTGTGGTGTGTGCCTGGTCTCAGGCCTATCCGAAGATCGGAAATAATGAGCTCTGAGCTCGTTCCGTAGGGTAACGTCTGGCTGTCTCGTCAGAGACTGCAACAGATCAAACAGTGAAACACACACACACACACACACACACACACACACACACACACACACACACACACTCACACTCTCTCTCTCTCTCTCTCTCTCTCTCTCTCTGTGTGTGTGTGTGTGTGTGTGTGTGTGTGTGTGTGTGTGTGTGTGTGTGTGTGTGTATATATATATATATATATATATATATATATATATATATATATATATATATATATATATATATATATATATATATATATATATATACAGGAGTCCTCGGGTTACGACGGTCTCGACTTACGACGTTTCGTGGTTACGAACGCGCCCATAAAAACATAAAAAATAATATTAGGCGTCATTTCGTCTTAAGGCGGCGTCACACTAGCACTTTTCCGTCTTCTTTTCCGTCAATTTTCTGACGACTGTCAACTTTTGCAGACGGTGGCCGTCACACACAAGCTTGCTTCCGCC
This sequence comes from Portunus trituberculatus, assembly GCF_017591435.1. Classification (NCBI taxonomy): domain Eukaryota; kingdom Metazoa; phylum Arthropoda; class Malacostraca; order Decapoda; family Portunidae; genus Portunus; species Portunus trituberculatus. Next base: position 6,325,319 of record NC_059271.1, on the reverse strand, counting down.
TTTGCCGCGCTTGTCGATTGTAAACAAACATGGCTCCTCATTCACCCCAGCAAGCCGCGGCTTTTTTGCACCTTATAATGTAATCAGCTGTTCTGTGATCCCAAAGGCAACGGTGACCTCTCTATGAGAAATTCGTCAGTGTGTTTTGTCCACTGCTCATCTTGGCCAGCTACTTGGAAGTTGCCTTGGAAATATTCAAAAGCATCGCACATTCGCACTCCCCTGGAAATGTACACAAACAACTGAGGAACTTTTCATTGCTAGGCTAGAAGAAAAAAAATATGTATACAAATATATATTCATCAACTCATTTAAATTTCATGCCATGATAATAGCATTCTTCCGTTTAACAAAAAAATATTTTTTAATAAAAGTGTTGATTAGAAACCATAGTTCTTATTTTGACTAAAAATTGGCGCTAGACGAAAACGATGCGTTCCGTCTGACTCAAGACGACGGAAAGAGTTGACGGAAGAGTAAAAAGACGACGGAAATCGCCTGAGACGACGGAAAAAGTGCTAGTGTGACGCCGCCTTTACGTGGTTTAGCGTCGTACGCGCGACGTAAACAAACACGAACTAGTTTCGGGCGCGCGGCGGAAGAATACGCTTTGTTGTGGTTGTGGGCGAGGAAGATGGCGTCTCAAGTCTCTGAACATACGCCATTTTGGTTGTTTGCACTGTCTCTCTCTCTCTCTCTTGGTTATGGCTCCCAGGCGTAAAGTTCTGCCTCTCTTGATTCACCAGCCCCAGTATCTCCAGCACCTTCTGCAGCTTCCTCTACACAATAAACCTGTCTCTCCCTCCCTTGCAATGCCTCCTTCCAATGTGCAAGCCAACCAAAGGAATAAAGGTAAGAATTTTTTTTTTTTTCCGATATTCCGACTTACACTGAAATTCGGGTTACGACGCTTGTCAGGAACGGATCTACGTTGTAACCCGAGGACTCCCTGTATATATATATATATATATATATATATATATATATATATATATATATATATATATATATATATATATATATATCAGCACATCTCTATTTTTTTTTAACATTTTTCAGCGGCGTCATATGACCGCGATGTTGCGGCTTAGTCAAATGAATCAATTAATCAGTAATTAGATTTTCAGTGCTAAGTCATTAGGTAGCTTTAAAAAAATAAATAAGACAGATTTATGGCTGGGAATGATACACGGATATAGTACATGTAAGTATACTTCATACACAAAGTGCCATGTATAGCCTGATGTCTTCTTGCATCTTCCCTTATTTCTTATACTCGTATCATCTCAACAAATTGCGTCTTTTCAGAGTACGGCCTCCTTGTACGGGTACAGCTTCGGCACCATCTTCTCAGAGTACCTGATAGAGGTTCGAGCCTCGCCAACGAAGGTTTCCTGGATCTACAATTTGTTTCATGTCTCAGCGTGTCTGGGCAGCGTGATGGGAGACACGCTGGTGGAGGAGTTTGGTTGGAGAAAAGTCATTTTTGCCTCGGGGCTGCTGAGTAGTTTGGGCATGGTACTGTCTGTCTTCACCACCTCAGCTGATTTCCTCTTCTTTTCTTACTCAATCCTTGCAGGTAAGTGTCGAAATAGTAACAGAATAATAGTAGTTTAGGTTCACCAGTCTTCATAGTTACAGTAAAATAAAGTTAGTAGTTACTCTAGGTGTCTGGGCCTAAGTCTATCAAGTTCCTGTTTTACTATCTCCTTAACTATGGAACTATCTATCAGCTTCTCCCTCCAGCGCTTTTTTCGTTAGTCAGGAGAGAGAGAAAAGGCTATCAATAATAATATGAAAGGCAGAATAGTTGAATCTACAAAAGTAACCAGCTCATTGAATAGCCGTAATGTTTACTATGCAAACTGTAGAAATAGTTTTCATAAAATAAATTTTCTTCGAGGAGCATTGCGTTAACAGAAGCTTGGTTAGACATGGCAGGAAGAGTATTTAATCCGAAAGTTAAAATTGATGGTTATACAATATTCCATAATGACAGGGAAAACAGGAAAGGAGGAGGCGTAACGTTAGGGACACATTGCAATATTGTTTTAACAGCAGAAGGGGCGTGTCTAGTGGGGGACTGCTTCAAATCATCATTTTTCATTTTATGCCATTTCCATCAAGTTCAAGTGTTAATCTAATAGAAAAAAAAAAGCCTCCTGGCCATTGAAAGTCGTCCCTTTATCTTTAAAATCCAACTTTAAAGGATTGAAAACACGTACTATTAAGAAAACACTTTCCTCTAACTTTGATGATAGCTGAACTAAGATTTGAGGGTGACCTATTATAGACGCGTACTAAATCAAGTGAACGATAGTTATTCAGTGAAAATTTTTATTTTCTATCTTTTCCAATATGCCACTAAGGATTTTAGCATAGAAACAAATAATACACAAGCTCCTCTCGTCTGCAGAGGCACGAATGGTGTACAGAAAGACCGATTAGCGGTCTTTGCCAGAAATGTATTACCCTCAGCTAAAGCTTGAACAGCCATTTTTTTCAGGGTTAGATGGGCCTATGACAGGGATGATCTGTACAAAATTTCATCCAGATATGCCCAATAATTTTTGAGATATGAATCAATGTGTACAGTTTTTCTAAATACTAGAAAAGTATTTGACTTTAGGATGATAGATTTTGGGGATTAAAAAGGTATCTCCAGGGAGTTGACTGGCAACGGACAGAGAAATGTCAAGTAAGGCCTAGAATGGAGATAAGAGGGCAGAAGGCTTGGTGAGGGATGCAGGGAGAGGTGTGAAGAATGGGATGAGGGAGCAATGATAGACAGAGGGGTGAGAGAGTGCTCAGTGAGATGCGGTCTTAGTCAGGCGTGTTGAGATGAGGGATGTGAGGTTGAGGGAAATGGAAAGGACCAAAGTGGGACGAGCAGGGCAGGTAAATGTTCATAAGGTGTAATATTTTGTTCATAGATTACATACAGACCCTGTAGGTAACATCCTATGTAGAACAATAAGATCACCCAAAATGTCCTGTCCTGACACGGGGGATGTAGGTCACTTAAGGCCACGTCACACGATGCATCTTTTGTCGCAGGGTGTCTGGGCGGGTCTTGGTGGATAATTCAAATTCGTGCTCCTTTGCCCCATCATGCGGTCACACGACGACTCATTGTCCCGATGCGCACCACGGCCGGCCAGTGTGGGATGGGTGACACCTGACATCCGCTCACCACTCACCCGAGACAATGCCACGCCCACGCACAACTGCTCTTTGGGTTATTGTGCTGGCTTATGCCATCAAGAAGAAAAAGAATAAAAGAATATGGGCGAAACAATGGCTTCTTCGAAGACAAACTTTAGGCAGCTATCAGCAGATATTCAGAACACTAGCAATAGAAGGCGATGGAGCTTTGAAAAATTATGCGAGGCTGCCTGTGACTATTTTTCACACTTTATTGGAAAAAAAAGGCCCCTAATAGAAAGACAGGACACAACAATGCGGGAAAGTGTTTCAGCAGGAGCCAGACTTGAAGCAACACTTCTGTTTCTGGCTACAGGCTGTTCATTCACCAGGCTACAGTACCACATTAGAATATCAAGAACATCCCTCAGCGTCATAATACTAGAGACTTGTCAAGCTATCTACGATGTTCTAAAGGATGACTACATGAAGGTAAATAATTAAGATGACAATGTACACTGTATTTAGATTTTTTAATCAATTTTTTTTTTTCCTTTCCGGTATAACAGTAGTTTATAATAATCTGATGCATTGCAGGTAAGAGTAGTATGAAAAAAAAATAATGTTACTAGGTTGGGTGGGTAGAAGGCACTGTCACTGTCATGATGAGGTGTTGATGTCTCGTCACCCTCTGACATTCGCTGCGTGAACCCAAAACTGCCGGAAAAGCTCGTGGCGCGCGACTTTTAACCCATGCACCGCTTTCTGGTGTGTTGCGGGGACCGCCGCGGACAAACACGCACGCTGTGTCGCATCGTGTGACGTGGCCTTTACACTCGGCAAACTTTTACACAGGCACGCTCGCCCACACACACACACACACACACACACACACACACACACACACACACACACATTTAGTCCCAATATATATATATATATATATATATATATATATATATATATATATATATATATATATATATATATATATATATATAAGATTAAGGGCAGGATGTGAGATTTAAGGCCATGATATAACAAATTAATCAGAACACTTAAGAGATTAACTACTTCAGTACTGGGAAACATTTTTACCCTCAGATTTGTGTACAATTAGATAATTTTATTGACATTAGGAAGGGTCTATGGAGGTCAGAAGATTAATGGCTAGAGTCTTCACTATTTTAACTCCAACATAAGTTTCTAAAGCTGTATAAAAAAAAAAAAATAGCAAACAGAATGAGTATGGAAACACGTCATGATCCTGAATTAAGAGGTTAAAATGGAAAGCTAAAAAAAAAAAAAAAAAAAATCGTGTCTAAGGCAGTCAACCAAGGAGAAACGGATTCTAAGGGATTTTTCAAGTATACCTACAGGACGAAAGCCACAGAAGAAATCCGGATCCTTTAAGGCAGCTAACAGAGAGCTGGTTAGTTCTGGGGAAGAGATTAATGAAATTATGAACGAGTATTTTAACTGTCTTTACTCAGGAAAGCATACATGAAATGCCAGATAGTAAAAAGATTTTTAGAGCAGAAGAGAGTGAGAAGCTGACAGATGTTCTCATAACTAAGGACATGAAAGAACAAAAAATAGATAAACAAATAAAACAAATCCAAGTAATCTGATGAAATATAACCAAGGGTACATAAGGAAAAAAAAAATAAGGAATGCAAGATCATCAGTGAGGTGATAGCATTGGTCTTGAGGATGTCAGTAGAGTTAGGTAAGGTACCAACAATGTGGAGACAAGCCAATGTTGTAGCCTACCAATATTTAAGCAGAGAGGTATAAATCTAACGTCTAATTGTAGACTTTTCGCTTAATTTCATTTCCAGGTTAATTAATGGAGTCAATAATAGCGAAAAAGAATCAGGGAGCATTTATTTAAACAAATACAACTTAATTGATTGCAGAGCTGGGTAGGTATAGAATTAAGTTCCCCTTGAGCTCGTCCGCTCTTTCAGGCCAGACCATTCCGCTATCGCTCATCTGCTCACTTTTAGATAGTTAATGAAGAGGTCGCGATGGCATTCGCGCTTCTGTTCTCCACTCCCACTCTAACTTCAGCTCAACCTTCCGCTCTCCGCTCGTACTTCCGCTCTCCGCTCGTACTTCCGTTCTCCGCTCTCACTTGCTCTCTTCGCAATATATATATATATATATATATAT
>NC_059271.1:6295000-6315000 GCF_017591435.1 Portunus trituberculatus | reverse complement strand
AGTTTTCCAAAATTAGCTCGATGAAAGTCAGGTACTTTTTTTTTTACTTACATTTGTGAGCATTTTACTTGTTTTGACAGTGAATGTAATCGCCCGGTGGTCACTGGTGCTGAATTCGGAACCAACTTCTACATTAGAAATTATATTTTCATTTTTTTTTATATACCATGTGGGCTTTTCACGGGAATTTATGGGCTAAAGGGGATACTTTTTAGGGTACCTCCTATCTTAAAGCCCACCCGCTAGGAAACCGTTGCCCCGAGTGAGGAAGCCCAACCTACACTCAGACCGTGGACAGGATTCGAACCCGTGCGCTTGGAGACCTCTAGGATCCCAAAGCACTCATGGTTCCACTGTACCACGGCGCCCCTAATTTGTTGTTAAAATAAGGTCTAAGATATTATCACCTCTTGTTGGATGTTGTACGAGTTGATCAAGACCACTTTCTAAAAGATTATTATACAAATTTTGTCCCGAGTGTGAATTTAAAGGATCGCCCCATCTGTTAACGGCAAGATTAAAATCTCCAACAATTATGGTTTTATTTTCTGAACAAATTTTGGCTATTTGTTCATATAGTTTGTTGTCAGCTTCCTGTAGTTGTCCTGGAGGTCGGTAAATGACACCAATTACTAATTTTCGCGGTTTAGAGCTAAGTTGAACGTATGAGACATCAATATTATTTAGTAGTAGTAGTAGTAGGAGGAGGCATAGTATTAATAATAGTAGTAGTAGCAGTAATAGTAATAATAGTAGTAGTAGTAGTAGTAGTAGTAGTAGTTGTATTATTATTATTATTATTATTAGTAGTAGTAGTAGTAGTAGTAGCAGTAGCAGTCGTAGTAGTAGTACATATTATTATTATTATTATTATTATTATTATTATTAGTAGTAGTAGTAGTAGTAGTAGTAGTAGTAGTAGCAGTAGTAGTAGTAGTAGTAGAAGTGGTGCAATATTATTATTATTATTATTATTATTATTATTATTATTATTATTAGTAGTAGTAGTAGTAGTAGTAGTAGTAGTAGTAAAGCAATAGCAGTAGTAGTAGTAGGAGTAGTAAAAGCAATAGTAGTAGTAGTAGTAGTAGTAGTAGTAGTGGTAGGTATAGCTAGTATTAATAATAGTAGTAGTAGCAGTAATATTAGTATTAGTAGCAGTAATGGTTGCAGCAATAGCAGTGCAGCAGTAGTAGTAATAGTAGTAGTAGTAGTAGTAGTAGTAGTAGGAGGAGGAGGAGGAGAAGGAAGAGAAGGAGGAGGCATAGTATTAATAGTAGTAGTAGTAGTAGTAATGGTAGTAATAGTAGTAGTAGTAGCAGTAGTAGTAGTAGTAGTAGTAGTAGTAGTAGTAGTAGTTGATGATGTTGTTTTTGTTGTTGTTTTTGTTGTTGTTGTCGTTGTGTGTTTTGTGTATGCAATTGTTTTGGTGTGGTGCAGCAGCAGCAGCAGCAGTGTGGCAGCAGTGCAGCAGCAGCAGCAGCAGTTGGTTGCAGCAGCAGTGGTGGTTGTGGCAGTGGTGGTGTGGCAGCAGTGCAGCAGCAGCAGGTGCAGTTGCAGCAGCAGCAGCAGTGGTGCAGTGGTGCAGCAGCAGCAGTGGCAGTAGCAGCAGCAGCAGTGGTTGTGGTGCAGCAGTAGTTGGTGGTAGTGCAGTGGTAGTAGTAGCAGTGGTTGTAGTGTAGTGTAGTAGTAGTAGTAGTAGTAGTAGTAGTAGTAGTAACAGCAGTAGTAGAACCAGTAGCAGCAACAGCATGAGTATAAGCAGCAGTATCAACAGAAGCAGCTGCTGCTGGGCTCTCTCTCTCTCTCTCTCTCTCTCTCTCTCTCTCTCTCTCTCTCTCTCTCTCTCTCTCTCTCTCTCTCTCTCTCTCTCTTCCCCTAATTCCCTGCTCGAAACACACACACACACACACACACACACACACACACACACACACACACAGTGGTTAGAGCGCTGGCTTCACAAGCCAGATAACCGGGGTTCGATTCCCGGCCGGGTGGAGATATTTGGGTGTGTCTCCTCACGTGTAGCCCCTGTTCACCTAGCAGTGAGTAGGTACGGGATGTAAATCGAGGAGTTGTGACCTTGTTGTCCCGGTGTGTGGTGTGTGCCTGGTCTCAGACCTATCCCAAGATCGGAAATAATGAGCTCTGAGCTCGCTCCGTAGGGTAACGTCTGGCTGTCTCGTCAGAGACTGCAGCAGACCAAACAGTGAATACACACACACACACACACACACACACACACACACACAGAAAGAGAGAGAGAGAGAGAGAGAGAGAGAGAGAGAGAGAGATTCGAACGAGGTTTCTCCTCATTTGAACTTCTTATATAACAAAAGTTAGTAAATTAATACGAAGGAAGTTAAGTCTCCTCCTCCTCCTCCTCCTCCTCCTCCTCCTCCTCCTCCTCCTTTTCTTTACCATCATCACGTAATACTTGGGAGCGGAGAGCGGAGAGTGCAAGCGGAGAGCGAAGAGCGGGGAGTGGGAGCGGAGAGCGGAGAGTAGGGAGCGGAGAGCACAAGTACACAGAGGGAGCCCTAGGTGAGGTGCGAGTGGAGAATAATAAAAAAAAAAAAAAAAAAAAAAATAGCGGAGCTAGCGGAGGAGCGGACTACATGAGCGGAGAATGAGAAAAAATAAAGAGCGCAAGCAGAAGAGTGGACTCTGATTTTGAAGCGTCCGCTCTTATTTCCAACTTTTGACACTCGTGCTTCCCCGCTTGCGATTTGGAAGTTCGCTCAGAGCGGAGGAGTGGAAATAAGAGCGTTCTTGCCCACCTCTGCTTGATTGATCTCTCAGCATGGTTTTACGAAGGGAAAGTCAAGCCTTATAAACTTGCTAAGTTTTATACTAGGTAGTAGAGTTTTGAGGTGGCAGATAATAGTGATAGTATGACAGCGTATACGTAGATTTGAATAAAAGTTTTGATAAGGCACCACATCAGAGGCTCTTGAGTAAGATTTGGGCGCATGGGATAGAGGGATAAATAATAGGCTGGATTAAGTCATGGTTAGGCAATAAGCTGCAGAAAGTTGTAATAAACGGCTCTAAAACCGTGTATGGCCAAGTAATTAGTGGGGTGCCACATGGATAAGTTTTAGGGCCATTGTTATTTTCAATATATATATATATATATATATATATATATATATATATATATATATATATATATATATATATATTAATGATTTGAATAATAAAATTAGTAGTGATATTAGTAAATTTACCGATGACAAAACGATAGGTAGATCAATTAGGTCAGATATGGATGCCATCACCTTACAGGCAGATTTAGATGGGATGAGTGAATGGACAGACAGATGGCAAATGCAGATTAACATTAACAAATGCAAAGTACTTAGTGTAGGTAAAGGAAATAAAAATTTAAGGGCTATAGTTAGATCCGATCTCAGTCTAAGAAAGCAATGCACAGAGGCAAGGAAAAAACCAAGTAGGTTACTAGGATTAATTTTAGTAATGTTAAAACGAGAAATTCCGAAGTAATATCAAGGTTATGATTGTTTCCGATCTCAGTCTAAGAAAGCAATGCATAGAGGTTAGAAATAAAACAAATAGGGTGTTAGGATTAATTTTTAGGAGTGTAAAAAGGAGAAATCCTGAAGCAATATTAGTTATATTTGGCGCTGATCAGACCGCATCTTGATTATACTGTACAGTTCTGGTCCTCATATAATAGGAAGGATGTAGACAGTGGCGAACTTAACCATTTGGGGGCTCCTGCATCCATCGCTTTAATACAGAAGTCATCAACAGAGCATTTTGGGGTGACCCAAAGAGGCGTATTACGCTCCGCTGCTGGATATAGGTCTGTCAGTCATTGCAAAGGAGAATGTCTAAAAACATACAAGGGATGAGGGATATTCCATACGAAGCGAGATTGAAGATCTAAAGTTGTATTCCTTAGAGAGATGTAGGTTAAGAGGAGACATGACAGAAAATTTAAGTGGTATAGGGTTTAAAACAAAGGGGACATGAGTAAAGTTCTTAGAATCAGTTGCCATGATTGAACTATGAATGATAGGTTCAAGCTTGAGAAATTAAGGTTTAAGAAAGAAATGGTAAGGAACTCGTTATCAGAGTCGTTGATGAATGGAACGGACTCAGTAATCATGCTGTTAGTGCTGAGTCAATAGAGAACTTTAAAAGATTAGACAAATTAATGAATGAGAATGATAAATGGATTTAGGTAGTTTTGTTTACACAGAGACTACCACGGGTAGGCCTGACGGCCTCTTGCAGCTTCCCTAATTAGTAATTTTCTTATGTTCTTATGTTTTTATTTTGAAATTTGCTCGCTTTCCTGCCTGTCCTGTGTATCTTCCTGGATGTCAAGGGCTTCAAGAAATAAACGTTTAGAATTTCAATAATTTCTTTCTCAGAACTAACTCTCTATGAGATGTACTGTGGACCTGCTGATAATTCATTCTTCGTTCTTTATCTCTTGGTATCGGTTTTCTGTCTAACTATTTGTATTTTGTAATTGTCTATCTTTTCCGTCAATTTTTTAGCTGTTCTAATCAAGGAATATACAGAGAGGAAGTGTGTTGTGGGTTAAAGTTTGAGGGATAGCGACGGTGCTGCCATCTGTTAGAAGCGAGTACTTTCATAGAAAACGTTTTCAGGAGTAACTTAAGAAGATTTCTCCCATGCTTTTCCCCCACTCCCAATTTTTCCATGCATTCTCTTGTGGTTATGAACTTATAAGGCAAATAAAACACACACACACGTGTAGCCCCTGTTCACCTAACAGTGAGTAGGTACGGGATGTAAATCGAGGAGTTGTGACCTTGTTGTCCCGGTGTGTGGTGTGTGCCTGGTCTCAGCCCTATCCAAATTTCGGAAATAATGAGCTCTGAGCTCGCTCCGTAGGGTAACGTCTGGCTGTCTCGTCAGAGACTGCAGCAGATCAAACAGTGAAACACACACACACACCGCGTAGTGTAGTGGTTAGCATGCTCGACTCACAATGGAGAGGCCCGGGTTCGTGTCCCGGCACGGCGAGACAAATGGGCAAGCCTCTTAATGTGTGGCCCCTGTTCACCTAGCAGTAAATAGGTACGGGATGTAACTCGAGGGGTTGTGGCCTCGCTTTCCCAGTGTGTGGAGTGTATTGTGGTCTCAGTCCTACCCGAAAATCGGTCTATGAGCTTTGAGCTCGCTCCGTAATGGGGAAGACTGGCTGGGTGACCAGCAGGCGACCGAGGTGAATTACACACACACACACACACACACACACACACACACACACACACACACACACACACACACATGCGTTTTTTGCCCGCCTCCGCCTGAGCCACATCACACTTGTGATACCCACACAGGACTATCCCAGGGCTCATAAGGATAAGCAGGTTGCCAAGAAGGGTAGACGCCTGAGGCCGCCAGGAGGGTGGGTAGGTCGAGTGTTGTGATGGCCAGGGTGGAGAGCCAGGAGCGTAGTCCAGTATGTTGAGTGGAAGCATGGGCATTGAAGCAGGAAATGTTCCATGGCCTGAGAGGTAGTCTTACACCAGAGGCAGAAGGGGTCACGAGACAGACATAGGCGGTGCAAGTGAGCACTGAGCGTGGTGTGGCCCAGGCAGAGGTGGTTGATGGCTTATGTGCCTTGCACTCCTTCCCGTGACTGACTGACTGTTTGAATCTTGTAACGGTACTCATCCTTCCCCGCTGATGGACCCCCCCCATCCCTCACCCCTTTACTACCTGTGACCAGCGCACCATCTGTTAGAAGCTAAGCTCCCTAATTAATTCCTCCAGTTCGTTCATTGAACCCATATATCCTTATAGATATAGAATCCTTGGTTCTAATCAATCTATTGATATTGAAGTCATTAGTTCTCTTCGCCTGCCTGCTTTCGGTCTCTGATATAAATTTTTCAATATGTACGTAGTGTCTTAGCTTATCAGTCATTTTTACTATTGGACTTTGTGAATTATTCTCTGTGTCCTGTATGAATTACTAGGCTTCATAATCTGTTGATATTTTTTTTATTGATCACATTTCGTTCTTCATACTCAAAGCTTTAGTAACTTATAATTATTTCTTTTAACCATACTATAGTTTTACTTTTTATATCAATACCTTAACCTATAATCGTTGTTGTTTTAACCCATTCAGTACTGAAACACATTTGTACCTTGAGATTAGACTATTTATTGACATTAGGAAGGGTCTATGTAGGTCAAAAGATTAATAATGGCCACAGATTTTACTATTTTCATCCCCCTAGATAAGTTTCTGAAGCTATATAAAATCACCAAATACCTTGGCAGAATTAATACAGCTGCAAATGCGTCATGGTACTGAAGGGGTTATAGATATTGTAGCGGCGCCATATATGACCACGATGTTACTGGACCATAAAACTAAATCAAACAATCAATTTGACGTTCCAAAAACATGAGATTCTCCAAAAGCGAGATTCTCTTTTTAATTCTAGCGTTTTTCTTTCGGTACTGTGGTTTGTGATGCGTGAGTGTGTGTATTGCAAAGTATGCTCTCTCTTTACAGGTTGTGTTCAGCGAATTCTAGGTTTCAGTGCGATCCACGTGGCTGTGTCATACTGCCCCAATCATCAAAGTTTGGTGAATGCCATCGTGTCCTCTGGAGCAGCAATATCCCTCCTGATGTCAGCATCATTTATATTTTACCTCAATAAGACGTACAGTTTCAGAGGAGCTACTCTAATGTTTTCTGGACTTTGTTTAAACATGTGTGTTGCTGCAATGGTATTTCACCCTGTTGAATGGCACATGGATTCCCCTTACTTCAATTTTGGGAAAACCAGCGTAAATGATCAAGCACTTTCCTCTGGCAAGACAGGAAAACTGTGTATTCTCAGGAACATATTGAAGGGTGCTGGCAACACTCTGCATCTTATCACATCTCCTCATGCTGTCCTCCTAAGTATCATAGTGAGCTTCAATATTGGCATCTTCGTAAATATATGGACTTTCCTGCCATTTGTGATGTGGGAAGAAGGTTACACACTCGATGAGATGTCGTTCTCTCTGTCATTGGCTGCGGGATGTAACCTGGGAGGCAGACTGGCCTCCATACTCCTTGCATTGTGTATAAAGGGGAAATGTGTCGCGATGTACATCTCGTCATCAGTGCTCTCAGTGGGTACTCTTATTGGTATGTATCATTACTCCAAACTAAGAACAACTAAACCATGTTGAAGCTATTGTTCCTTTTTAATAATGTCTCATCAAAAGTAACATAGCCAGTCCCTTTTTAGAGATGGGACTATAAATGTCCCTAGGTTGGACGGCTCTCTTGGTATCGATCATAAATGTCTTGACATCTCCCACAACTTTTCCTTCATTAACTTCTGCAAGATTCGTGATCTTAGATCTAATCTGTAGAACACCACATCTTTTCATTAAACCTCAATTTAATTTCCTCACCGAAACACAGGTGTCTGGGTCATCTGACATTAGGCCCTTTTCTGTTCCTTCCTAACTTCTCTATCCTCATATATGTTCCAAATCTGGATGTTGCGTTTATGCGCACCATAACTTGATTTGCTCTTCTGAGTTTTCTACCATCTGGCTTTGACTCAAAAGTCACATTCTAAATTTATCTGGGCTTTCTGACTCTTCCTTAACTTCTCTGAATATAAAAAATTCTTTGACTATTTAACTACCAAATTGGAACACCTTCTGTCCCTCTATCCCTTTCTGGAGATCTCCATCCTTGGAGATTTCAATGTTCACCACCAACTTTGGCTTTCCTCTCTCTTGACTGACCATCCTAGTGAGCTAGCCTTCAACTTTGCTATCCTCCATGATATAGAATAGAGGAACCTTAGTCGTATTCCTGACCATCTTGGAGATACGCCAAGCATCTTTTTTACCTTATCCTTACCTCTCATTCTTCCACTTAAGCTGTTACCCTAACTTCTCCGTTGGGCTCCTCCAACCACAATTTTATATCAGTATCTTGTCCTATTTTTCCAATTCCCAAAAGCGGAGGTGCCTCTTGTGTTTTACCTTCAACAGTTTGAGGGATCTGAGGCTATACTATGTTGATTTCCCCTGGAATTATTAAGATTTCCCTACCAAAGATCAGTCAATCTCTGTGTGCTGGAACCATAACAGAGGTGATAATGTCTGGCATGGAGGCGTACATTCCTCACTTTTTTCAGCCTAAACATTCCAAACCTTGGTTTCACACACAGCCTGTTCTCATTCTATACATGATGGAGAGGTTGCCCACAAATGGTACTTGAGCCTTCCATCACCTGAATCTCATGCACTTTATGTTTCTGCCTGGAATCGTGCCAAGTCTGTTCTTTAACTTGCCAAACACTTCTTCATTAATAAAAAAAAAAAAAAAAAAAAATCTTTCAAAATTTAACTCCCCTCGAGTTTCTCGCATCTGGCCAAAAACATCTCAAATAACTTAACTTCATCTTTTGCTTCTTTATTTCATACTGATGGCACCAATGCCATCACATCTATCTCTAAAGCTGAACTCTTCTTTCAAACCTTTGTTAATAACTCTACCTTGGATGATTCTGGGCTTGCCCCAACTTCTCCTCCCTCTCACTATTTCAGTTAAAATCAGTTAGAGTTCTTTGTAAATTTGTTTTCCATGCCCTAGCTGTCCTAAACCTTCAGAAGGCTTCTGGGCCTGATGGGGTCCCCTTCCTATTGTTTAAAAAAACTGCTCCTCCATGCTTGCATTTGCCTGGCCAAACTCTTCCAACTCTGCTTAACGACTTTTACCTTTCCTTCTTGCTGGAAGTTTGTCTATATTCAGCCTGCTCCCAAAAAGGGTGACTGTTGTGATCCCTCAAACTATCAGCCTATATCTTTAATCTTTTGCTTATCTAAAGTGTTCGAATCTATCTTTAATAGGAGGATTCTTAAACTTTTGTTACTTCATAATCTTCTATCTGATCACCGGTATGGTTTCCGTCAAGGCCCCTCTACTGGTGATCTTCTGGCTTTTCTTACTAAGTCTTGGTCATCCTCTTTTAGAGATTTCAATGAAACTTGCTATTGCGTTAGACATCAGGAGCTTTTGACAAAGTCTGGCACAAAGCTTTGATCTCAAAATATCCCTCCTACGGTTTCTCTCTTTCTTTCTATAAATCAAGTTTCCTCTTCGACTGTTCTATTGCTGTTGTGGTTGACGGCCACTGACTGTTCATCTCCTAAATCTGTTAACAGTGGTGCTCCTCAGGGTTCTGTCTTGTCACCTGTCCTCTTCTTATTATTCATTAATAATCTTTTAAACCAAACTTCTTGCTGTATCCATTCCTTTGCTGAAGATACCACTCTACACTTTTCCACGTCTTTACAGAGACGTCCACCCCTTCAGGAAGTTAACATATCACGCAGGCAAGCCACAGAACCCCTGACTTACGGTCTTTCTAAGATTTTTTATTGAGGCAGAGAAAACTTAGAGTAGTTTTTAGTGTCTCAAAAACTCAATTCCTCCATCTACCAACTCGATACAACCATCCAGACAACTATCTCCTCTATTTCAATGACGCTCAACTTGTCCCCTCAGCTATCTTCTACACTGAATATCTTTGGTCCATCTCTTATAATCTAAACTGGTAATTTCATATCTCATCTCTTGCTAAAACAGCTTTTGTCATATTTGACGTTATGAGGCGCCTCCGCCATTTTTTCTCCCCGCCCTCAACTGGTAACTCTGTAGGACCTCATCCATCCATGTATAGAGTATTTTTCGCATGTGCGGAGGGTTCTACTCACAGATTTATTAGATACGAGTGGAATCAAAAGTTTTTTGTCTATCAAATCATCTCGTCTGCTAGACTGTCTTCAGCCTCTTTCTCATCGCTTGAATGATACATCTCATGCTATCTCGTACCGCTATTTTCATGCTAACTGCTCTTGTAAGCTTGCTAACTGATGCCTCCCTTGTAGAAGGCTTTCTTCTTCTCACCAGTATTCTGTCCAACTCACTAATGTTAAGAGATAACCAGTACTCTTGATCACTCATATCGTTCTCTGTTAAACTCCCTGCCTGTGTCTGTATATCCAACTTCATATGATTTGACTTCATTTAAGAGGTGGGTTTCAAGACATTTATCTTTTTTTTTCCGTATTATCTTGCCCTTGGCTAGCTATCCTCTCTTACATAAAAAGTCCATCCATACATACATATATCAATTCAAGCACTTATCCATCTAGCAACCTTTCTATCCATCTAACCATCCAATTGTTCACACCATCCATCAACACATCCACCCATCCATTCCTACATCTACGTACTCATCACCCCTCCATTCCAGTCAGCCATCCATTTTTCCTTGCGTCCATCCATCTATCCATCCATTCAAATAATTACTCACTCATCTCTCCGTTTATTTATCTAGCCATCCATGCTCTTTCTTTTAGGGAAGCTCTACTACATTTACTCTGTAATACATTAATACTTCAGCACTTTCCCACTTTTGGAGCGGAAACAAAGAAAACATAATGAAAATTCATGGTTCGATGACATTATTGATTCAGAATTAGTTCAGCGCTACGTCAGAGACTGGGAAAACTGTTAAAGTTCTTGTTTTGGTCTTGGTTAGTTGTGCTCACTACACACAATTATAACAGTAGTAACATCAACAGTAATGATGGTGATAATAATGATAGTTACATGACGATAATAATAATGATGATGATGATAATGATAGAAATAATAACAATAATAATAATAATAATAATAATAATAATAATAATAATAATAATAATAATAAAAATAAAAATAATAATAATAATGTTAATGATGAAATAATAACTAATAATAATAATAATGATAATAATAATAGTAATAATAATTCACATCTTTATTTTCAACAGCGTTTGCATTAACGAGAAACTTATGGAAGATAATAAACTTAGCCGTGTGTATATTTGGTGGTGGAATCTCGTTTTCTTTGAACACGATGATCATCATTGAAATAATGGGCACAGACATGCTGCTGCCGGTAATAGGGTTGTGCGGCATGATCAGCGCTGTGTGGCACCTTGCTATGGGGCCTCTGCAAGGTGAGCAACGCATCAACACTCCTGCGTGGCGTGAATGTTGCTTTTTGTGATGTGAGAGTTGGCAACACATACTCATGCATGCTGGGTAGTAGCATCAATTGAGTAACTAATGGGTTCCTTCCTTGCTTCCTTACTGCACCCCTTTGACTTTTGTCACCCTCCGAAGTACCCCCGTCACCTGTTTGTGTATCCCATAATGATATGACTCCTCTCTCTCTCTCTCTCTCTCTCTCTGCTTGTTATATCAGAGCAGCACTTGCCATTGGTTCTCACAGTTGTCCTAAGGGAGCATCTCATGGGAAACTGTTATCAATTTTCATTCATCATTTTATGCCATTTTCATAAAGTTAATGTGTTAATCTAACATAAGAAAGATCTCCTGGGCATTGAAAGTCGTCCCTTTACCTTTAAATCCACTTTTAAAGGGACAGAAACATGTGCGTCAGCCGTTTAAATGTCTCTTGGAGAGAGAGAGAGAGAGAGAGAGAGAGAGAGAGAGAGAGAGAGAGAGAGAGAAATCGCGGTGTTTTCGTCTTTTTCCGAATTTTTTTTTAATTTTTTTTATTATTTGTTTTAGGTTTAGTTTACTTACCGCCATTAAGAAAACATTTTCTTTTAACTTTGAAGGTAGAAGAACCGAGACTTGAGGGTAACACATTTTATCAACAAAGACGTGTAGTAAAGTAAGTGAACCATAGTTATTCAGTGAAAATTCTATATTTTCTATCTTTTTCGATATGCCACTGAAGATCTTAGCATAGAAACGAAGAATAAAGAAGCTTCTCTTGTCTGTAGAGGCACGGAAAGTGTAGAGAAGACCAATTAGCGGTAAAGGCCAGAAATGTATTACCCTCATCATCTGAAATACTTAAGCTAGTACAACCATTTTTTATAAGGATTAGATGGCCCATGACAGGGGTGATATGAGCAAAAATTTCATCCAGACATGTCCACTAGGTTTTGAGATATGAATTAATATGTAAAGTTTTTCTTTAAAGCTAATTTTCCGCAAACTTGCTTTTTTACGTACTTAACCGTTAACTACTCCTTTATTTTGTTTTCCAAAGTGCACAGTTTTACTTGAAACGTATTATTCAACCATTTTTTTTATAACTTTGACTTTTTAGAATTTGAGTTTAGGAATGTAAAGTATTTTATTTTAATTTTCCAAAAAAATCTAAGTTTTTAATTGAAAAAAAGACATTTAAAATTCTAAAAAGTCAAAAGTTTTAGAAAATTGGTTGAATAATGCGTTTTAAGTAAAACACCACATTTTGGCTAGTATCTAAATATTGGTGTGGGAGTTCCTGTGTCGCTACTTCCTACATGTAATTGTTCTTCAGACATAATGTATTTTAAACAACTAACTGATCTGTTTCCTGCAGGTGTGGTTACTGACACGTACGGGAGCTACAACGCCGGATTGTTCTTTCTGGCTGGTCTTCACATCTTCAGCCTCTTGCTGTGGGTTCTTATGCCCATTGCAGATACTTATTGCCAAAGGCGTCCCAGTCATGCACATCACCAAGAACACCATTTTTCCCTAAAGCAGCTTGAGCATGCAGCAGCAGCACCAGCACCAGCAGCAGCAGCAGCAGCAGCAGCAGCAGCAGCAGCAGCAGCAGCAGCAACAACAACAACAACAACAACAACAACAACAACAACAACAACAACAACAACAACAACAACAACAACAACAACAACGAGAGAAAATTTCTCCCTTTTACACCGAGCAGAAACATGCCCTGCTGGATATGCCTCTGTGGTGCATTAAAAGAAAACACACACACACACACACACACACACACACACACACACACACACACATATGCGGCGTAATATATTGCTTAGCACACTCGGTTCACAACCAAGGTTCGAGTCCCAGGCAAGACAAATGGGTGAGCTTCTTAAAACATATAGCCCTTGTTCATCTTGTAGCAAGTAGGTCCGGGATGTAAATCAAGGGATTGTGACCTCGCTGTTCCAGTGTGTGGTGTCTCAGTCCTACCCGAAGATCGGTCAGTATGTGCTGTGAACTCTTTCCTTAGGCTTAGGGGAAAGACTGGCTGGGTGTCCAGCAGACATCCGAGGTAATCACACACACACACACACACACACACACACACACACACACACACACACACACACACACACACACACACACACACACACACACACACACACACACACTTGTACGTCATGTAAATACGCTGTATAATGAATATTCACCTGATAGAATTATGACACCTGTAAATGTATACCATACTTTTATTTATCGTTTTGACTTTGTTAGTCGTATGAATGACGCTTTCCTAAGGGTAAGCTCTGCGCAATGCACTCATTGAAGAAGACACTGTATGAAGTGAAGGCACGACAGTCAAACAGGATTGAGAGACGCACTCACTTATCTATACAAAAGACTGTGATGATCCTGTTTTGAAGACGAATATCCTTCATTCAGGGGAACAGGCAGGACATTTAGGTTCATTATGTGAACAAAATATTAAATCCATATCACAGATTCTGTAATGGTTATGAATCACTTGATTAATTTTTACTCCTAACCTTGAGAAAGCAATAGCTGATCCCTTCGCTGTACTATTCCGTCCCTTGTCTACTTCATCTTGCAGCAAGCAGGTCCGGGATGTAAATCAAGGGATTGTGACCTCGCGACGCTCCGCACTTCGCTTCGTGACGGTGAACTCCGAAACCGTAAAAGCTGATGTGGGAACCTCGGCTAACACACCTGGACAGACACACGCCAGCTCCAGCACCCAGTCGCATCTCCAGTCTCCAGCTGCTGTATCCTACAACCCTGTACTACGAAGCTGTAGTAAATTCCACATTGCTGACGTGTATTATTACTCACCACATGGCGCAGTGAGTAGGATCATGGAGACAAGAGGACAAGCGACGGCAGCGCAGACGCTGGACAAGCTGACGGCGCTAATCGAAGCTCAACAGGAGCAAGCTAGCGAGGACCGACGACTGCTACGGGAACAGAACGCCACCATACAGCAGTTGATGTCCCAGGTACTGGTGCCTCGTTCGAATGATGCGACAGATGGCGACGCCACTACCCCGCAGCCAGCGCCACGACGCCACGTCAGTCGACCACACGCACAACCGCCACACAAGCTCTCTCCTGACTCATCTCTACGTGAATTCAAGGTATGGCGTAGTGCGTGGTCCGACTATGAGGAGCTTCTACAGCTTCATGACCAGCCGGTGCGGACGCAGTTGGCGCACTTCCGCTCGTGCCTCACCCCTGAGATGCGTGGGACGTTGGCGCACGCTGTCGGGATTGCAGAGGACGACAACAACACGCCAGTCGGTGATATCCTCGTCCTCGTCCATGCACACTTCCAAAGGCAGCGCAACGTGACCTTGCGTCGTGTGAAGTTCGAGGAACGCCGCCAGGGTACCGGTGAGTCGTTTGATGATTTTTACGTCTCCCTTAAAGAGCTAGCTGACGATGCTGAGCTCTGTGACGAGTGCTTAGACTCGCGTTTGGTTACTCGCATCACCTCTGGGGTTGCAAATCAGTCCCTACGGAGGAAGTTACTGGCCATTGATCCACCTCCAGACCTTCCTGATGTTCTACGACTGTGCCGCAGTGAAGAATCTGCCATGAAGACCGAGACTGACCTTGACAATGCTGGGAACGTTGTAAAACGGATCTCCACCAACAAGCGCCGCCCTCGGAGTGCTTCACGTGGTCGTCAGATGGGTGCAACGAGGTGCACAGGCTGTGGAGGTTCACCGCACCCGCAAGGGCGTCTCAAGCAGTGCAAAGCATGGGGTAAGCAGTGTAGCAACTGTGGTATTACAGGACATTTTAACAGTGTGTTCCAGGAGGCGCGCAGGCGACAGCACGGGTGAGTCCGCTCATGCTCCGAGCAGAAAAACCGCCCGCAGTTTACGCGTTCGAGACATGCATCTCACAGCACCGGAACGTCGAGCTCCGAAGGTGTTCATCCGAGTCTCCAGCTCGGAGGTCCCAGTTGCTGCCCACTGCAAGCTTCAGTTTACACCTGACACCGGAGCTGAGGTGACTGCCATTGGCTTGCGGCAACTTCACCTTCTGGGCCTCAGTGAAGGCAATCTTTCCAGGTGCCAGGAGGAGGTGACGACAGCTGGTAAGAAGCGTCTGAATAATGCTGGGAAGTTTAGGGCTACCTTGACCCTTGGCACAGCTGTGGTTGACACCAATATCAATGTGTTCCGTGATATTGATGACGCTCTACTTTCTTGGTACGACGCCCGTGATTTGCGCATCATCCATGCCACTTACCCCACCAGATATCATCAGTGAGCTGCAGTTCTACAGCTTCAGTCGATGCTGAAGAACAACAGATCGAGGAGGGGCTACAGACTCTCTTGCAAGAGTTTCCAGACGTACTGGTGGATCCTGACGACCTCGGTGACGGTGTGGTACTGAGCACCATGGTTGGACCGCCCATGGAGATCCACCTGCGACCTGACGCAACGCCCTTTGCTCGCCACACCCCTAACGCCATCCCACTAGCCTGGCAGGAGGACACAAAGGCCATGCTGGACAAGATGGTGAACCAAGGCATCATCGAACCAGTTGGCAACCAAGTTTCTGCGTGGTGTCACCCAATGGTCATCACACCTAAGAAGTCTGGGGGGAATTTGCATCACAGTTGACCTATCAAAACTAAACCAGCAAGTCCTACGGCCCGCACATCCGTTCCCATCACCTCGTTCTGCCGTGATGCAAGTCTCACATGGCGCGAAGTACTTCTCTACACTGGATGCTACGTGGGGTTATTGGCAGCTACCATTAGCAGAGGTATCACAGCCTTCATAACTTGGTTGGTTGCTGTGGTATGGGCGTTAAAGAAATGTAAGATGTACCTCCTTGGTCTTCCTCATTTCCAGATAGTTGTTGATCACAAGCCGTGAATGACCGCACCTTGGACACCATCGAGAACCCCAGAATCCAGCGACTGAAGGAGAAGACGGCATGTTACGCCTTTGCTGCAATATGGCGAAAAGGGCAGGATCACGCGTCCCTATTGACATCCCGTCCGTTTCGGATTTGGATGCAGAGTCAGAGCTCTCCTATTGTGTCCGTACCTGTGTAAAGGTCAGAACATGTGATTTGGGAGCATCCTCAGACCCCTTTACTGACCCAATCATCTCTGACTTCCGCAAAGCCGCTTGTGAGGATGATATTTATCAGCTCCTAATTTTTCATGTCTCCACAGGTTTCCCTGCTGACAAATTGGATGTTCCATCTTCTCTCTTGGGGCCGTATTTATAAAACTTTCGTTAGCGAGACATAAGTCATGACTTAAGCGATCGTAGCTATGATGCGACATAGGTGCAGGGATGCCAACCGCAACATAGTGGTGAAACTTATGGACAAACTAATCCAGTTACGATGATTTGAACAAATAAACATGTCTGAGGCTTTTTTGTATTAATAAGATTAACAATATGTGAAATTTATAAGATTAACAATATATGAAATTTAGGTATATGCGCAGGGATGCCAACCGCAACATAGTGGTGAAACTTATGGACTGAAACTAATCCAGTTATGATGATTTGAACAAGTAAACATATCTGAGGTTTTTTTTGTATTAATAAGATTAACAATATATGAAATTTAGGTATATTTGAAGGCGAACATAATCAATAGTAGTGTCTCTGTCCATTGACTCCACTTCACCCGATGTAAACAAACAACATATGACCCACGCACGTGTAGTCGCATATACTGCTACTTCGTTCGTTTTGTTGGTGGTTGCTACTGACATGATGGATGTACCACACCCACCATAGATGAGGAAACGAAGCAGCAACTGTTGTGTCAGCAAGCAATATGCACTGTTAACTTTCAACCTAGCAACCTTAAGTGACCCAACATCCTAAACTAACAATGTCACTTAAGATACATTGATTTGAAGAATAATTTCCAATGACCTAACTTATCCTAAACTAACAATGTCACTTAAGTAACCAGGACATCATCGGTATGAACAGTGAGGACCCAGAAATGACGGTGAACAGGAGAAGGAACACATGATCCCTCCTGAACATGAGGGACAAGTGGTCATGTGGTCAGTGCAAGAGATGCTGACCACATGGGGGGAAAGTGATGGCCCACCAACAGGTCGCCAGGATGGGCAGTGATGGCCGCTAACAGCAGGCCATGGTGGACATGATGGCCGTGTTCTCAAATGTGGTTTTTCAAGTGCAGCCAGACTCCAACTGCCCGCGGTGACGAAAACTCACCTTGTCTTGCCGCGCGCCACCGCACATTCCCCCAACTCTCGCGCAACATTCATTCCTCTACCACGCAGCTCATACATCACCTTTCCCACTATAAAGGGTAATATCAGTTAGAGCAATCATCTGAGCACACTAAAAAACACTCATTCACGCCTCAATCATGCTGCACAGAGAAGACAAGCGAAATAGCGGCGAAATGTAGCTGGTGGAGATCAATCCCACCGCCCGGACTAGGAAAATTCATCCCGCGCTCCTCGCCTCTCACAACACGCTCGCGCGCGCGCGCACATAGACACACACACACACACACACACACACACACACACACACACACACACACACACACACACACACACACACACTCTTACTATATTTCGTCATAATATTATAAACAAAACTTTTCTTCTTTTATTGCATTTTCATTTTTTTTTTTTTTTTTTTATGTTGGTAGGGGAACAACAGAGGAATACGAGAAAAATTAGGCTAGTAGTAATTATCATGCGAATATTTCTTTGTGTTTTGTCTTACTTTATTTAGTCACATTATATTTTTTATATTGTTACTGACCCGATTAAGTATCCATCTTTATATCTTACCTCACTTAAATTTGCTTAGCCTCATGTAAGTAGCCTTCCAAAGCCTACTGTAGCAGTATGTAGCCAATATGTAACCTAGTGGGAGGTGGAATAGGTCTTCTTGAAATTTTGTAGCCTATGTTTATTTGAAGTAAGTGACTTTTGTGTGAAATAACATGTGAACAAGAAAATAAAATTAACTACTATAACTTTAGGTCGCAAATCACTATGCTATTATTTTGATAACTGGGTCACTCCATCGTGATAAACGTTACGTTTGGAGACAACTTATTGAACTATTCTGAATTATATTACTAAAAGTGTGCAAGATATATGAATGGCTATTGTATGCTATGTTACCAATACTTCAGGCTACCTTATGCCACAGCCAGTTTGTTATTTGTTTTTATTTAGATTTTATATACATTTTCAAAAGTTACGTGAGGAACGTTACCGCGATGCTACTTCATCTGACTTTGCTTTTATAATTTAATATCTGAATCAGCTGGATCAATTAAGGAATGCTTCATATCAGTAACAGATGAACATATAAGTAATCTGCTATATCCATAAGATTTGGTTATTTCTAATAATTATTGTGCTACGAATGGAAATGTGACCATCATACAAGTTACCTGTAAAAGTGAGACGTTACTTGTGCGATTTTTATTGAAACCAGAAAATAAACGTTAAACATCCCAACTTCTGACACTGTCTCTGACTGCAACGTTATGTTGAGCTGTCTTCTTCCTCTTTTTAGTTGAATACTTAAGCCAGTACATAGCTACCTGGTATTAGTTCGGGAGCTGGTTCAACTTCGACAACGGTAGACTCCTTGTCTTGCTGTTTGTATTTATCTGATTGGTATGAAATTTTCACATATGACCAATTTTTTTTTTTTTTTTTTTTTGGGGGCCTATAGCGCCTGTAGATATACTTGAAGAGTATATGTTGGAAGCACTTTTCAGCTTCCGCCCATTAGTGGGGAAGGCAATTTTAGTTATAATGGTTCCCATATTAGGGCCCATATCACCACCCAAGCGCATCTTTTGTGTAATCACCTAGAAGCTGGGTATTATGGTGACATGTAAGTAACTTTAAACCACTCGACAAATGGCATAGCTTCAAAGCGGTATGTGGTGAGATTCGAACCTGCACGTTGATGTCTGCCAGATCCCACGCTCACCATCTTATCTACTACGCCTACGCCTCCTTTTACACATTGGTGACTTCCTGGAGCATGATAGGATGATAAGGCATGAGATCCCCTCATGCCTAGAAAATATTGTTCACTCGTAGGTGAGGGTGCCGAAGGCGCCATCGGCAGTGTCACGTCAATCTGCTGTTTTACGACCGAACTGGACACTTTCTGAGCGGTAATTAGTGTGATGAAGTGAGATAGGGACACTGAAATAATTATTACTCATCTGGTTCAGCTTCATACCTCTGTTTTAATTAAGGAATATACAAGAAGGATGTTGTAGTGTGGGTTAAAGTTTGGGGGACAGCGGCGGTGCTAGCGAACAGTTTCACAGAAAACGTTTTTAGGAGTAACTTATGAAGATTTCTCCCATGCTCCCCCATCCTACTCCACCTCCAATTTCTTCCCTCCATTCTCTCATATTTATGAACTTATAAGCAAAAAAAAAAAAAAAAAAAAAAAAAAAAATATATATATATATATATATATATATATATATATATATATATATATATATATATATATACATACAATACTCGACAAAAGTACGCGGCGACCATAAACACGCGACTAATTCATGGAGTAAAGGCACAATTACTTATGGAAAATTATACATTCAAAGCATTTCTACTCACTTAATATTTTGTAGGGTGTCCTTTGCGCATCAACACAGCCTTAAGACGACGTGAAAGGGATGCAGCAAGATTGTGAAGATGTGTGGAGGGGATATTAATCCAGGCGTCACGAATGGCTGCCTCCAACTTGGGTATTGTACTGACGTCCCGGCCCTGCAGATGTTGTTTGATAATGTACCACAAATTTTCTATTGGGTTTAAATTGGGACTGTTCCCTGGCCAGTCTTTTATAATGGACACACCACAGTCACTGAGCCAAGTTGTTATAGA
>NC_059271.1:6285000-6287500 GCF_017591435.1 Portunus trituberculatus | reverse complement strand
ACCACTACTACTAGTACCACTACCACTACCGCCACCACTATTATGTTGCTCACTACCACCACCACCATTACACCACCACCACCATTACCACCACCACCACTTGTTACTGTTCCACCACACACTACCACTACACACCACCACTCACTACCACCACCACCTCCACCACCAGTGACGCAGGAACAGGACGAGCAGGGATAGAAGTGGCAGCAACAGTGGCACAGCAGCAAAGGAGAGCAGCAGCAGCAGCAGTAGCAGCAGCAGAGTAGCACCAGTAGCTGTTGCTGTGAGCAGTGAGCAGAGCAGCAGCAGTAGTAATAGTAGTAGTGGAGAAGTAGTAGAAAAAAACATTATTATTATTATTATCTTTATTATTATTATTAGTAGCAGTAGCAGTAGCAAAAGCAACAGTAGTAGTAGTAGCAGTGAAAAGTAGAGTAGCAGTAGTAGTAGTAGTAGTAGTAGAGTAGAGTAGCAGAGAGTAGAGAGTAGTAGTAGTAGTAGAGAGGATAGAGTGTTAAACAGTAGCAGTAGTAGCAGACAGTAGAGAGTAGAGAATAGTAGTAGAAGAGTAGTAGAGAGAGGAGTAAGAGGAGGAGGAGGAGTAGTACAAAGGAATACAAGGAAGACAAACAGCAACAGACCCTTAGGTCCTTACTAGGCTGTTTGTGGAGACTATCTACTAACTACCAGTGGTAGAGACAGGACAGCAAAGCAGAAGGCTCCTCCCCACCCCCCTCCCTCCAGCCGAGGCTGGCAGGAAAAAAGGCGAAACCATGTGATATTAAAAAATCACATGGAATTTTAGTAGAGAGTGAAAAGGAAATGTGTAATCTACGTCTGACTACTTGTGTTTGTGGGGGAAAGTGTTAACGCTTGGTAAATGTCATGTTGTGTGTGCATTGTGTACGTGGATGCACAGTGTGTATGTCGAATGGGTGGTGCGGCAGCCTTGCCTGGCGCTTTCTAGGGAGGCAGCAGTCAATCAGGCCCCAGCTCCGTTCAATCCACTGAGATAGCATACTTTCCCTGTAGGGACGCCGTACGCTGATAACCCCTTGCAACATTGATCCCTGGTACTTAGTTCCCGATGATGATCAATGGTTGACAAGGCCCTCTCCAAACACAGCCCGTCACAGGTCGAGAGTAGTAGTGACCGTTCACTCTGGGCTATCTGTGCGTGTATGCAGTGTAGTGTAGTATGTATGTAAACACAGTGTGGAGTCAAAAAGGTGGTGCGGCAGCCTTGCCTGGCGCTTTCAAGAGAGGCAGCAGTCAATCAGGCCCCAGCTCCGTACAACCACTGTAAAAGTGCACTTCCCTTTAAAGGGCGCCGCACACTGTATGGTTACCCCTGCAGCGGTGACCCTGGTACCTTAAATCCCGATGATGGTCACCTACTGTCAGGGCTCTTGACTATCCACAGCCCTTCACAGATCGAGAGTAAAAGTAGTGACCGTTCACTCCGGGCTATCTGTGTCATGTATGGAGGGTGAGAGTAATTCAAACTAACGGGCAATTTAAACCACGATCAGAGGCCCGGGAGATAAAAGAAAAAGCGCAAATTATTCGGAAATGAATAGCGACAACCGGGGATTAGATTCAAAGTATTTATCGAGGCGAACTTTGAACGTTTCGATAGTACCTGAGTTGACAACATTTGATGGCAGACCATTCCATATATTAACTATGCGATTAAAGAAAAAGTGTTTGGCTTCATTTGTTACGAAACGCTTACCAACAATTTTGAAACCATTGCTTCTGGTGACATTTGACTGGTCGACTGATACGTATTTTTGAATATTCATATTTGCAAACCCATTAAAAATTTTGAAAAGCATGATAAGGTCGCCTCTTACTCTCCGTTTCTCAAGAGAAAATAAATTTAATTCCTTTAGGCGTTCCTCGTAGGATTTGTTCCGCAACCTTGGGATCATTTTTGTTAATCTGCGTTGTATTTTTCTAATTTTTCGATATCTTTTTTGTAATACGGTGACCAAAACTGAACATTGTATTCGAGATGTGGACGGACGAGTGAGTTATATAATGTTAATATTATTTTCTCAGACTTGAAAGTGAAAGATCGTCCAATGAAACCAACTAATTTATTCGCAGTTTTGACGACTTCAGTACAGTGTTTGCTAGGCTTGAGGTCTGCTGAAACAATGACACCAAGATCTTTTTCTTTGTCCACACTCGTCATTGGGGTATTATTCATCTTGTATGTCGCCTGAGGATTTTGATTTCCTATGTGTAAAACGTGGCATTTATCTATATTGAATTTCATTTGCCACTTGTTTGACCATTCGATGAGAGTATCTAAATCTCTTTGCAAAAGTTGTCTTTGGCTTTCTGAGTCTACTCTGTTTGCAATTTTGTGTCATCTGCGAATTTTGAGAGCTTACAATTTATTCTTTCATCAATGTCGTTAATATATATAATAAAAAGAATAGGTCCCAGAACTGATCCTTGAGGAACGCCACTGCTTACGTTAATCCATTCT
>NC_059271.1:6277500-6280000 GCF_017591435.1 Portunus trituberculatus | reverse complement strand
TGAGGGAGTACGCAATATTTTCCACTGCAACGGAAAGACGGATCAATAAGTATATTTTCCTCTTGAGCTAATCGCTTCTCTAAACGTTGTTGTTCTGCACTTTCAACTCACCTTCAATAATATTATCCACAGTATTTTTCCAAAATACTCATTCTGAAGTACTCATGGATTTCTCTCTCTCTCTCTCTCTCTCTCTCTCTCTCTCTCTCTCTCTCTCTCGAATTGGGTGTGGTTAAAAGAAAATTCCTATTTTCGTTCACTGAAGGCCACTCTGCCTCTCTCTCTCTCTCTCTCTCTCTCTCTCTCTCTCTCTCTCTCTCTGTGTGTGTGTGTGTGTGTGTGTGTGTGTGTGTGTGTGTGTGTGTGTAATTCACCACTGTCGTCTACTGGTTACCCAGCCAGCCTTCCCCATTACGTAGCGAGCTCAGAGCTCATAGGGTAGGACTAAAACCACTACACACTCCACACACCGGGAAAGTGAGGCCATAACCCCTTGAGTTACATCCCCTACCTGCAAATCTGCAAATCTCTTGTTTTCTCTGTAGTCGCAGACCTTGTCAATCTTTTAATGTGTTGAAGCCTTATTGGAGGAACATTAATAATTACTGTCGGTGGTTCTTGTGTCAGAGCTCTCTTATCCTCATTGTAAAACGTCTTCCAATACCATGTCTCTCCTCTCCGCGTCCAAATACATGGCTGATTTAATTACCTGTGCTTGTGTCTACTGGCCCATTCATCTTCTGTACTACCTGTCTAGAAAAAAATATCATTACCATGTCAAGAAGTATCTTGCTCGCTCAGGCACAGTGTCTTCTTGCATGGTAGCTAAGTGATGTGGATGCTGGCTTTTGCCCCACTTTGGCGTACTTGGCACGTTACGAGTTACCATGTGCGCGGCGGTCAGCGCTTGCTTTCTTGTTCCAGAATATTTCTCTTGGCTCCTGGAGCCATTTCACTCTTTAAATATTCATATGGATAAACGTGAAAATTCTTTTGGCCCCCGAGGGGTGGTCGACCCTCGAGATGTGATGGTGGTGTGCAGGGTGGAGTTTGTACTCTCCCTGCTATTATTTCTCATGGTGGAAGACACCTTGAGTGAGTTGTTGAGTCTTGTCTTGCCATGCTTACGATCATTAATGTCTGAGCATCTGTGTCACACTTCGCTGTTCACTCCGTCTTCAGATTTTATGGAATAGTTCTCCTTATCCGTCTCATATCTGACGGTGATTGTCTCTCTAATCGGTGCTATGTGACATTTACATCTGACCTTGCTGACAAAACCGCAACTGAGACAATAATGTGGTGACAACAACTTGATTGCTGAGATCATTCGCTCCAACAATGTATTTGACAGCGAGAATGATTATTGCCCTTATGGCTTTGATGATGCTGAAGAACGTGTCCCAAGTCGGCCACCCACTTATATACAATTTACTGATTTATAGTATGGTATAGGGAAGATCAAGACAAATCCATTCTTGCTGCTAACTATCTAAAAAAAAAAAGTAGATTAGAGTGTTCCCAACAAATAACAGCAAGAAATATGGTAAAGGTATATTGATCCGAACAAAAGATTTAACACAGCCAATGATGCTATCATTGCCACACCGAGCGTTTAGTTACGGCAAACTTTGCAAAGGACGTTTTGTACTAGCAGGACATGTATGACACCTTTATCTCCTTCAATACTAGGACGCATTTCTATCTTGAGTTTTGTGTGTGATTAGACTATTTTATTGACATTAGGAAGAGTGTATGAAGGTCAGAAAATTAATGGCCAAAGTCTTCATTATTTTAATCACTACATGAGTTTCTGAAGCTGTATAAAAAGACCAAATAGTAAGCAGAATGAACATGGGAACGGGTTATGGTACTGGAGAAGTTAAGTGTTGTGATCTCATAATATTAACTAATGGCCAGTATTAGAGGAAATACCACCACCGCCACATAAGCCCGCCAGGTGCGCTGTCTCAGCTAATCAGCACCCCTTACACCAGAGCGACGCCCAACCTCGCAGCAGTAACACCAGCAGCCTCCCAAGCGTCATTCCAAGGCTTCTCAGCTCACCTTGCCTCACCTTACCCACAGTCACCACGGCTAGCACGGTCAGTCCTTTCTGAGCACGCCGGGGTGACTGTCCACTTTATCTTCTACTAAATTTTTTTGGTTTTATTTAGTGCAGCTTTGTTTGTAATTGCTCTCTCTCTCTCTCTCTCTCTCTCTCTCTCTCTCTCTCTCTCTCTCTCTCTCTCTCTCTCTCTCTCTCTCTCTCTCTCTCTCTCTCTCTCTCTCTCTCTCTCTCTCTCTCTCTCTCTCTCTCTCTCTCTCTCTCTCTCTCTCTCTCATGGTTGCATATGACAACTTGGAAGAGTTAGACTAAGTAAGTAGGTGAACTAAATAAAAGAAGGTACATAAGAATTATGAAACAATAATTAGTCTTTAGAAATTTGTGAAGTATTCGGGATATTTTAAAATGAATGTACAATAAAACGTAAACATT